>NW_026086605.1:5312500-5360000 GCF_022539395.1 Myiozetetes cayanensis | reverse complement strand
GTTTACTTACCCTAAGTGGGATTAGGACCAGACTGATATTAAAAGGAGCTTCCTACTTTTTGCATCGTTAGGCAAAAATATTTCCTCTGCCTATCTTTCCTCTCTATTAACTCAGGGGTTTGGAGGTGGTGCAGATATTCCTCTTCTTTCCCAAATCACTCAGAGTCTTCTTTTTTAAATGCTGTTTCTATGGCAGATGTAACACCAAAAAAGCAAATGCAAGTGGCATCTCCACTCTTGATTACAACTAATAATAAACAGAGGAATCTCTTTGCCTAAGTCAACTGTTAAATTTTTAAAAAGTCAGCTACAATCTGTAGCACATTTTCTTTTTCTCCCTCCCAGCATCTTAAACATCCCTCCTTTCCTTTAAAAATGTCCTGAGTGCCAGGCTATACTAGTTATTACCAATTGAATTTTCAATAGCAAACTTACCAAGCCCTAACTTTGACAAATTTTATTTCACATTTGTCAAAGGAAATAAAGCTGACAGCATTACAGGGGCTGTGTACTAAAAGTAGTATCTCAATTCCAACAGTCTGTCCAACCTTTTCTTCCCGGGGGACGCATTAAATCTGGGCCCAATTCGCAGCTTTGTTTGAACACTATATTTTGCCTTTTCTTTGCACCTTTGATATTTATTTCAGTGTTAAATCTATTCTCCCCTTCATCCATTACCCTGTTTTATTTCTGGTTTTGAGAACCTATATTTTCGCTAATAAATATTCACTGCGCCGTTCCAGCCCGCGTTTAATATGCCCGGCGCATGTTTGCCGGGTAACTTCTCAACAGATTGAGTGGACATTCCGCTGGTGCAGCGCAGCCATAAAATTCAGGAACTTGTAAAGCGCGGCTCCCTCCTCCTCCTCCTCCTCCTCCTCCTCCTTTCCCTGCTTTCCCCGCTTTCCCTGCTTTCCCTTCTCCCTCCTTTCCCTCCTCGCTCCATCCCCGGGATGGGCGCCGGGCGGACCCACAGCGCCGCCTCGTGGCCACGATCGCGCAGCGCCGCCCGCACCGGGAGGGGGGAATTTTGGGAAGGGGGATGGAAGCGGCTTCGGTGAGAGCCGGGAATCGCACGGCCGGTTGGAAGTAAAGAGGGAGAGGCCTCGAGCGCTTTTGTTAATTTTTCTCCCTCTCTCTTTTTTTTTTTTTTTTTTTTTTTGGTGGTGGAGTGGGCAAAAGGGGAAAAAAAAGGGGAAATGGCAGGAAAATTAATTAAAAAAATTAGGGGGAAGAGAGGGGGAAATTAAAAAGCAGAGAGAGAAAAAAATAGAGGAAAAAGAACAGCAAGGAAAAAAAAAGGAAAAAAAGACAAAAGAAGGCAAAAGAAAAAACTGCAAGCAAGTAAAAGTAAAAAGGGAGAAGTCAGAAAAGGGGGGAAAAAAGACAAAAAAGTACAAAAGAAAAAAGCACAAAAAAAATAAAAGAAAGAAAAGAAAAAGGAAGGAAAGGAAAAAAAGCAGAATAGCAAAAAAAAAAAAATCAAACCCAAACAAACAAACAAACAAAAAGCGTTTCCCAAAAACGGAAAGAAAAAAGGGTCAAAAAAAAAAAGCCCCCTCCAAAAAATAAAGTAAATAAATAAAAGGGGAAAATGGGGGTGGAAAGGCAAAAAAAAAAAAAAAAAAAAGAAAAAAAAAAAGAAGGCAAGAAACCCGGTGTGACAGGGACTGCAGCAACACCCCGGCACAGCCTGTGTGGATCTTTGATCTCCTGCATCGCATTAAGTAACAAAGAGCAGAGGAGTTTGGAGATGCAGGAGCTGGGCTGCTCTGATCCCAGCACCGCTCCGTCCCATCCTGGGCTCTGCATTTCCAGCCACTCCAACAGGACTGGTATTTTTACTCGGGATTCTTTCAGTTGCGCCCGATTCCTTTAATTAGCTGCTCGCAGCCAGGGTGGTGTTTACTCCTGGAGTATCTCCTGTGAATAGCGGGGGCACTTTCCCCATTAATGGTGCTTGAACAGCGTTTAGCCCAAATCGCCGAAATAGTTAAATCTGCAGGATGCAGGTTTGCAGTTTCTCCTCCTTTAAATGCTCCCACATTTCTTTCAAAGGGTTATTAGTGTTTATTTTATTAAAGAAAGGTAGGGAAGGACTTACACACGGAGTAAGAAGCTGTGAGTAGCCACAGCAGGTTCTGTGCGTGAGCTCGCACGCAGCTCGTGTGCTCTCACAAAGCATCTCAGCGCCCAAATAACCTGCAAAGTTCTTCTCCTGCAAATATTTGGGCACGTGCTTACTCCAAAACATCCATCGTTCCGGAGGCTGCAATTAAAAAAGATAAAAATCACCTTTAAGGAGATCCTAGAATGCTCTGGATTCCCACTGCTCCTCTGCTATGAGTCTTTTCCCCTTCCATCCTATTCCATTATGTGGTTCTAACGCAGGGCTGAGGCATCAGCTCACCTTCCTCCTGTGTGTCCGTGCAGCCAAAAATCTGCAGCAGGAAAAGATTTCAGGAAGGCTTTCCAAAGCAGGGGGGTGAAAAAAAAAAACAACCCAGCAAACCAGCGTAAGGGCTGCAAAAGCTCCATGCCTGCTCGGAAATAAAGGGCAAGGCTTGGGGAGATATTAATAGAAAAATGAGAATTATTTTTTAACAGTGATGTTGAGCCATGTTCACTTCGTGCCTGGAGCTGGGGACATGACAATTAGTACATCTGACGTTTACAATGCAGATGTTTACGATGTGAATAATAGATGGAAAGAGAGGGAAAACGGCGTTGTTTTGGGGAAAATATAGAACAGTTTGATCTGGAAAACACCCGAACTTTGCTCAAGCCACCAGGCAAGTATGAAGGGGATTGCTCTTAATGCCCAATTTAAATCCTGCAGCACTGAAAGTCTGAAAAATCATAAATTACAGACAAAAATATGTTTACTGTAATAACAGGGTGTTGCAAGAATTGTAAAATAAATTTTGGGGGGGGGGGTGAGTGGTACAGCCTTTAGGGGAAAACAAAATGAATTTCCAGCAGCAGGGTTGTGCAATGATTCTATATTTTTTAAAACCTGCCTGTGCTCCATTCATACTATTTAAGTGCTTCAATCAGCACAATAAATGTAAATAATTTACTGCTTCGCAAACAGAAAATTGGGCAGAAAAGTGATTTTTGAGGAGCGACTTGGCTCCCTCTGCCCAGTGATTTGGTGCCCTGTAAAATGCATCTGACACTGCTGTTCATTAAGCCAGTGCTATTGAGCCTTCTTCACGTTCATTAGTGATTAATTCAGACAGATATTTAACTTAATAAGGTAAGCAAATAAACAAAAAAATCACTTTCTGTGCCTTAAGGTTTTTTGGCCCTCTAATTGGTTTTGTGCACTAATTATCAAGATTAACACCTTACGCTTTTCTCGGTCCTCACACTTAGAAATTCCCAGTGGGAAAATGTAGCCAACCTTAAGGGAATCCCTGAAGTGCAAGGGGTTAAGAGTTTGTCTTTTAAAAGCAAGATAAGCAGAATAAGGAAAAAAAAAAAAAAAAAAAAAAAAAAAGGAGAAAAAAAGGCCAGGAGAGCCCAATTCCAGGTGAATTTTAGATAATAACAGGATGAGGAGGCAGGAGCTTGTGTGGATACACACACAGCGACACTCGTGGCTTTTCATGGGTGTGAGGGGAAGGTTTGCAAGGGGATAATTTGTGTCTCAGCATCTTTGAACAAATAACTGGGAGCTCCTGATTCCAAACCCCGTATCCAGTCTGGCTCGGTGTTGGTGGCACATCCCTCCTTCTCACCAAGAGTTAACCACCGGCCTCCAAAAGTTCCTTTCAACTCCACTTCCCACAGAACCCGAGGACTTGATGTCAGTGCCAAGGCATTGTGATTTCCTTCGGTGTTCACGGCAGTGACATTGTTCCAGGCGTTGCCTGAAATTCCCCCACAGCCAAGGCTGACCGTGTCCTCCTCTTACCTTAGTCTCGGCTCAAGGAAACCCTTCTCTCTCCAGGCAGACTTGGGAGAAGCGGCTGGGTGGGAGCAGCACCCTCCACCCAGCCAGATTCCACACCCCTGGGAGCTGGAGCATCCTCCCAGCACCCAGCTCTCCCTGCCACATGCAAATGTCAAAGTTTGTCTCTCTCTCACGTCTTGACATCCCCTCAGAAAATGCTTATAAAGTGCTGATTCAGTGTCTCCCCTGCAAATGTCTCCTTGCCTGCTCCTTCGTGCCGAGCTGAAACCTCCCTTGGATTTCACCTCGGGAAAGCTGTTGGGAAGGGCCACGATGTGAAGTTCTCCTCAGTCTCGGGCACGAGGGTCATTAAAACTCATTTTAGCCAAGGTGCCGGTACAAGTTGTTGCTCGTGACAGTTTGTCACCACCATGTACAATATTTGCTAGGCAGGATCCCAAAATATCCAGCTAATTGCCACTTTTCCTGCCGTGGGAAGTCTCACAGATTTACCCAGCTCCCGCCTTGAACCCGATGGCACTTTTCAGTAGTGGGGTTTGGGGGTGTTTTTTTGGAGCATTTGGGGATTTTTAAACTCCTTTTCCTTTAATTCTTTTCTTTCTTTAATGGGTGACTGGATAAATTCAGTGGTGGATTTTTGTGACACTAAAGCAGCAGATAAGTCTATGATGCACTCTAGCTATGTGGTTTAAAAATCCCTTACCATATGTTTTCTCACTGGAATGCCTCATCTTGCAAAATTACAGGAACCGAAGCTTAAAAACACAATTAGGTAGTTTAAAATGAAATATTAAAGAAATACCACATATTTTCTGATATGCCTGCGATGGTTTTCCTTGATTTTTTTTTTTCCTTCTTCTTTTTTTTTTTTTTTGCTTTCTTTTGTATTGTTCTTTGAGTTGTTCAAGGAGCCCAACTGTATTCGATTGTTGTACTAATCATGCTCCACATTTTTCTGATTAGGTTATATAGGCTGTGGTTAAATTATAAATGAAAGAATGAACTACCAGACTACTTGTCATAACAGTATCTTTTATGTTGTTACAGAAGATTGGGGGGGGGGAGGAGGAATCAAAAAAGGCTTTCTATGATGAAGATTCTCCTCTCCTATTCTGTGCTCCTTATAGGATCTGTATAGACAAGGAATGCAATTTGTTGGAATGTTTTTCTCAGGTATTCTGAGAACTACAGCACAATATCTGTCCACTGAGAAAAATGTGAGAAAAAGGAATCCATAATACATAAAGATGCATATTGTAGCACAAACTGTGGCATGCACACAAACACACCCTCTCCAACTCCACTTTATTCCATTACTCTGCTCTAAAAGCCACTTGATCTGTTGTTTCTTGTTTTTTGTGGGTTTTTTTTTTTCTTATGCCATACAGGAAAATATTTCCACATTTGAAAAGATGCCTTACATTGTTATCTGCTGTCCCACTGTATGCACAGCACAAACCCAGCTGAACGTGTGTCTGATGATGGGATACATTTTTGTTTAGAGGATACGTTTTTGTTTCCGTGCTGATGTTTTAAGCCACTGGCTGTAAAACTGATTTTAGGGAGAGCTGAAATTGTAATGATTAAACTTCTTGACTGAAGGCTCACCTTGAAGGCACACTGGTGGTTTAAAAATATACTTGATACTAAGGAAATTAAATATATTGTTTAAACATTGCAGCATTTTAAGCTTCTTAGTACAATATTTAAAATAATAAATAGAAGGAGAACAGGGCTTTGCTATTAAATTTTATCCTTTTCTTAAACACATCATTATTTTTTTCCCAAAGTTTAGCCAGTTAAAGCAGGGAGGTGGAGAAGGAGGCAGAGAGGGAAGCCTAGAGACATGTAGTAGATTACACCTTGCATTAAGCCATGCATTTAACTGTTTTCCAAGGATTTTAAGGCAGAGCTCCTCCTCCGATGTTCCCCAGCTTTAAACAAAAAGCCCTGCACACAGATTGCTTTGTGCTCTTTATTGCAGCAGATAAGTGGATCCTTAAACATATCAAGGGATTTTTGATGAAAAGGAGATGCCAGGAGATGGCTTTAATTGCCAGGTGCCCGGGTTGGGATGGGCAGGGGCTGTGTGGGGCAGCCAACACGTGTTCCCTCAGCCAGACATGCCTGGGAGCGCTGCTTTTTGCACCCCTGCAACCAGCCTTAAGGGTTCTGTTTCTTTGGGGCTTTATTGGATGAACTGTCAGTGCTTCCCAGGATAACAAATCTTGTTTTATAGCACTTGGTGGAGTTTGGTTCGGGGCTACCTCTGAGCAACATGAACTTGGCCTTGCTGTGTGTCTTACACTAATACCTTCCCTCCTGTAAGGAATCAGGGTACTTGAGAAACAGCCTGCAGCCATACAGCTGATTATTTCACCAAATTTGCATCTTTTCAACAGTAATGGGGATGGCTTTCACAAATGCTCCCAGGCTCTAAATAGATGTTAAGTGGCTGTTTCTAGTTGCTTCCTTCCCTCTCCCCCTTGGGCGCTCCCAAGCCGCTGCCCATGGCACGCAGGACCTCCTGCCTGAGGGAGGGATGCTCAGCCTCCTTCTCTGGAATGTCTTCCAGGGTCAGGAGTGCCCAGGGGTGTCCCTTGGAGGAGCTGGGATTGCTTTTTGGGTGCCCTGAGCATGATGGGGAGGAGGCACCTATGTGAAGTAGGGCTTGGAAAGAAGTGGTGGGCAGGGAGAGCATTTGGATGGCAGTGAGAGTCACGTGGGTCCCTGAGGATGGAAAATGGGAGGACATGGAAGGATGCATTTCCTCAGGGGTCTCTCCAGAATGGACTGGGACAGAGGAGATCGACTTTACCAGAGCTGTGGCCTCCAAGGCAGAAATTTATTGGCCTCCCACTGCTTGCATGCAGCCCTGCAGAGGTTCCCTAAAATCTATTCCTCTGTGGGTGGGAAATTCAGTAGACGAACAATCCAGGGGCTGGATTCCTACAATTCCACATTCCAATGTCAAAGCCTCATTTCCCTGGAAATCTGAACCCTATTTTGCCTCTCTTTAAAATGGGTGCCTACTCCTGATGTCTTACAGATCCTACACAGAGGAACAGCTTGTTTAACACAGGTTGCCCAGAGAAGCTGTAGCTGCCCCACCCCTGGAAATGTTCAAGGCCATGTTGGATGGGGCTTGAAACAACCTGGCCTAGTGGAAGGTGCTCCTGCCCGTGGCAGGGAGTTGGAACAAGGTGGTTCTTAAGGTCCCTTTCAACTTAAACCCCTCCATGTTTCTATGTGTGCAACGAGCTCTGTGTTCTGATGGGTTATCCCAGGACATTGATACAAGTAAGATGCTCCAACTCCTGCTACCCCTTAGCCACAGCTTCCCTGTTCCTTGCTGGCAACCCTGCTACTTCCCATGGATAAAGACTGCAGGATCAGGGTGAGATCATGATAGGAAATACTATATTCTGATTTTTTTTCCAACTCTAAATGCTGCATTGTCCATTACGGGCTTACAGCACCTCTTCCCCTTCCCTACATTTTTTAAGTCCAAAGCAGCGCCCGCCTGATAAAATTTAAAACCTTCCTCCCAAACTACAGTAAAACATCAATACTGGCCTGTCTTAAAATCCACAGAAGGAAACTTAAGGATTAGAGTAAAGCCTTATTCTTAATTTATCTGTCGTGCATAAGTATTTCAGCACATAATGCTCTCTGGAAGGATCACCCACAATTTGGAGGGTTTTTTCCCTCGTTTAGGCACCTTGGGCTGAGTTAAAAGGCAGAGAAAACTCACAGAACTGTAGTATCTAGTTGAGCACTCATTATAAAATGGATTACTGGTACAGTAAACCATAAAGACTGTTTTAGAGCCATTAAGGTTCAGCTTGTCACTGCTGACATGGACACACTCTTACACCATATATTCCTGACATGTCAGGAGGTGCTTAGGGATGCTTTCATACATGTTTTATTGAAATGACAGGCTATAGCTTCTTTGCCTGCTGTATATATGCATGGCTATATGTTAGAAACCCAAATTAAACCCTCTTGAAGAAAAAAAATAACTCCCTTACACATATGGAATTAATCCCATCTTCAGTGATACAGTTGTTACCTACATTTTATTTTTAATGTACTTTGTAATGGAATAATGAAATCACATTTATCCCTGGAATAAAATGTGGCTGAAATCAATGAGGTTTACACTGAAGTGAATTCTGCAGTTGATAAAATGTGAGTTCAAAACCAAAGCAATTTCGGATAAGAATGAAAAAAGTATCAAACCCTCAGATTTCCCTTCTGAAGACGTCTTTCCATCTGTATGCAGATCAATTGTTTCTCCCAGGCTGAGCTTTTGACTTGTTAGGGCTTTTTGTCTTTCAGATCCAAGGAAAACTTTACATACAATTATGGTGCCTTGAAAATAAAATTTTTAAGCGGAAATACCAAGAGAGTCGTAGCTGCAGGGAGTCGGATCTCACAAACCTTGCAGGGCTAAAACTCACCTTCATTAAAGGTTCAGAACACAGGAGGAATGTAGGATTTGGTCCTTCATGTCCTTTCTCTAAGCAGTTGCTCCACAAAAGTGAACTGAAACTTTTGGCCTGTGTGAAAGGGGTATATTCCACAATTTGAGATTAAACAGGGGATGTATCTGTCTGATAGAGATCCATGGCTGGAACGCTTCTCCAAAAGCTGCCACCACCTTTGGCTGCTTTCTCTGTTTCTGAAAGAAAACTCCAGGAAAAGTGATGGTGGAAGTGAGGAGCTCATGCATGGATCTGAGACTGGATAAGGTGAATTAACCTTTGCTGGTGGTGGAAATGTGGATTTGTTTTATTTTTCACAAACTTCAGCTTGGAGACCACCATAACTGATCCTTGTGATAGGATAAGAGGGAATGGCTTTAAACTGAAAGAGGGTACTTTTAGATTTGATTCCTAATTGGATATCAGGATATTAGGGGGAATCTCAGCGTGAAACTTAAAGTCACATACTTTTTAGATTGGCGAGGTGCAAAACTCACTGATGGTCCCAGATGGACTCTCCTCCTCCCTTGTAGTCAAATTTCCCACCAAGAAATCTCATTGTTTCCCTGGGTCAGAGCCTATTCAGGGGTTGCAGGGACTGCTGAAAGCTGGGGTGGGATCTAAGACGAGGTCACCAGTGGCAGCACTGGTGGAACCACAAGAACTTTGGAGAGGGCAGCTGGGTCCACCTGCATCCCCCATGGAAGTTTGCCTTTGGACATTGCAGGGGAGGCTCCCCAGCCCTGCATCCCTTCAGAACAGGACCCACTGCCCGTGTTCCCTCCAGCTGGTTATGGGGAGCTGGAGGAGAAGTTTGTTCTCAAAGTCAGCCCATCCTCACCAGAGCTGCCACTGCTGCTGTCACCACGGATAGAAAGCTGAGGGTACAGACTGACCATTAACCACCTGGAATTGTTATCATCAGCAGATTGTAATTATTGGTAGGGATTTCATAGATTTTCCTGCACATGTGAATATTAATCTGTGTTTATGATTTGAATATTACCAAAAAAAAAAAAAAACACCACTTTTGCATGTGGTTTTGGAGAGCCTGAGCATCAGCTCTATATTTCTGTATTATCTCCCAGATACAAGATTTTTTAAACATGCAAATTTAATGTAAATCACCTGAAATACAGAAAAGTATAACAGGCAAAATGCAAAGTACTGTGTGACCAGAGGTGTAACATTGAACACCAGTGAACCTTCTCACTACTGAATGTTTTAGCTCACTGTTAAAAAAGTAACTTTCAGGTTCATCCTCAATGTCTGTATTTATGTGATGATGATTTTTCAGAATTGCAATGGTCAAAAGCAGATCCCAATTTTAGCTCTGGGAATTCCTGGCTATTGACAGTGTAAATTGATTTCAGCACAGAACATTGAGTTTTAGAGGCCCTCGAACACGTACGTAGTGAAAGATTTTTGAACCTTTGTTTTTAAACACTTCTCAAGTCAGGCTTGTGTTGTCTTGGCTTCAGTAACGGATGGAGAAATGCTGGTGGTTCTTGTGGATGTGAAGCTTGGAACAACCACATCCAGCCCAGCAGAGGCTCGACAGTTTGGGGAATATACAGAAATTACAGGAGATGCAAACCCTTTTACACATACTTAAGGAAAACATTTAAATAGGGGAAAAGACTTTAAATAATAATATAAGGGTGGTGAGGCACTGGGATGGGTTTTCCAGAGAGGTTATGGACTCCTTATCTTTGGAGGTGTTCAAGACCAGGCTGGATGGGGTTTGGAGGAACCTGTCTAGTGAAAGGTGTCCTTACCCATGCCAGAGGGTGGAATGAGATGATCTTTAGGTTCTTTTCCAACACAAACCATCCTGTGATTCTATGGTTCTGTGACTCTAAAATTTTGGCATGATAGCCACTGATGGGAGATATCATCTTATTCCTAATGGATGTCAGAGATCATGGAACACTCAGCAGGAAAATCTGGGAAGGGCACCTGAGGATGTGCATAAGAAAGGGGCTGCTCCCACTTCACCCTCTTTCAAACATGAAAATGCTGAGGGTGATTTTTCCCTTCACGATGAAAGAAGGAAATGGATGAAATGTTTTGATAGGAAAAGAAATTTTCCAGCTCCCTGTGCTGCCACAGCAGGGCAAGAGATTTTATTAAGTGAAGCAGGAGTGTTTGCTGGGGAGGTGGTGGGTGGAGGAGGAGGAGGAGGAGCAGGTCTGGGGTGAGAGCACCCACAGTCCCCCCGCCCACCCCAGCCCGGGCAGGAACCACACTGACACGGCTAATTACACCACACCCGCCTTGTATTGACTTTAGAAATTGCTTCACGTTAATTAAAGATGTTACCTTTGAAAATCTGCCTTGGCCACATTGAAATGCTTCACTGTTTGTGATGAGCTCGACATGAAGGGGGAAGAAATGTTTGTGTTCGAGGCTTTTATTTGTTTTTTGGCAAAATTCCTTGAATAAATTAATAGATGATATCATTAGGCGACACTGGTTATATATTAGGGTACCCAACAGATAATTTAAGTAAATAGCTAATAAGATAAGTGTACAGGGCTCTGTATCTGCACACATGCAGATATTCTATTTGAACTTAAAATACAATTACTTATCAAATGTCTCCATCGGGGCTTCACTCTGTAAAAGAGCCTGTCGGTAACACAGAGGGAAATCGCTGCACAAGGCGACTCCAAACTGCTTTCTGTATTTTGACTTGTACTTTTGACTTTTTCTTTCTCTGGTAACCCCATTATTTTTGTCCCTACCCAGAGCTCTGACCTGTGCTACATGGAAAGTTTCGAGATGAAGTCATTTCTGGTTTGAGTTACTGGAGAGACTTTAATTCATCCAGCTGTGCCTGCTCAACAACAATTCCAGCATTCAGCAGTGACAACACACCATCAGCAAGAGAAATCAAACAGAAAAGGCAGGCAGTGTTGAAAGGAACACTTAAAAACTGCTCTCATTTGTAGAATTTAACATCATCAAAACACTAAATGTAAATATGAGCAGAAGGAAAATGCTAAACTCATTAGTCAAGGTATTTCACAAAAAAAAAAAAAATTGTTTTGTTTTGTTTTTTTTTTTTTGATGGAATGTTAATGAAAACCCCAAAGGAGATATCATTGAACATAAAGGTGCATCTTAAGGAAAAAAAAAACCTGGATAATTTGCTCTAAAGGACCTTGCACTATAAAATACATGACGTGTTTCCCTTGTTGAATATGTGTTTAAGCTCATGTTTTACTAGTAAGGAGGGGGGGGAGAGCAAATCCTGCCATTCCTGGTTTCAAGTACAAGCCAGGAACTGAGGGTGGAAGGGAACAGCTCCACCTCAGTTATAATGCACTCAGAAATCAAACAGAAAGTGTTTCAGGATTTCTGAGAGCAGTTATTCCCTTCAAAATAGTTCTTTAAACTGAGAGTGTAATTAATAAATGTTCAGTCACACGTTATTGAATTGCCATTGCAAAAGAAATAAGGGAGTAAAAGATCTTTTGAGCCAAAGAGAGACAAAATATGGATCTGCCAGGTGGTATTCAAGGGTGTAAAAACAATTTCTCTTGGAAGTCTTTTCCTTTTCAATTGATAGCGTGTAAGAGGGAGACTGAATTTTTCATCTCCTTCCCTCATTGCCTGAAGTTATGTTGGAACTGTCTTTTGGTGAAGGTGATGGTAGTGATGCTGATCCAGACTGACCATTCCTGGGAAAGAAGGGAGATGCTCCTGCTCCTCCCTGGCTGGAGCCAGCACCAGGCACCCACAAGGCATTTCCAGGTGCCACTGACATGGGAGGATGTCATTGCAGGACTTGAATATTCAGTTATCAGTGATGCTCTGGCTCGTAAGCACCAGGAAGAAACAGAGGTGGGAACCTCTTTGACTCCCCTCATCTGGTTTGAGGGGTTTCAGTGTGCTCTCCATAAATTTTCATCCATCAACAATGATGGAATTTCATTTTAATAACCCAGTGTATAGATTTGATTGCTTTGTCTTTGTCTGACAATGGCATCTGGTGATAATTAAAGAGTGAGACCGGAGCAACGAGTGCACCCCGCACCTTCAGTGGTACCACTGGCTTTACACCAGAGCATTCCCAAATACACAGCATTCCCAAATCAGTGCCAAAAAAGAAGCTGGAGAGTGATGTGCTGTTGCTCGTTCACCTGGGAAGAACCAGCCTGACCTGACACTTCCGAGCTGCTCTTGCTGCTTTTCCTGCTAATTTTGCATCTTGCAGCTCACGTTGGAACATCTTTTCCAGACGGGGACTGCCCTCTAAGGTGTTAAACACACATGTGCTTTTAAATGTCTCTCTTTTCACTTCAGATTTGGCATAAATAAATTTCATTTGTTTAACTGCCTTTTAAGTAGAGAAAGAAAATTCTAGGAGTCGGACAGGCAAGAAAAATAGCGATTGAGCATGCAAATCACTCCTTTTCCCTTTAAACAATACATCCTCTGCTGCCTGCATTTCCCCAAAGATACCTCTGCAGCTACACATGGTTGAAGTCTGTTTTACCCTTATATAAGGCAATGTGACAAATGATTTAGGGGGAAGTAATCTCTAATCAGCATAACTTCATACCGCACGGCGCAGAATTATTGTCAATTTAATTCTGTCTCCTCGACACACACACAAAAAAAAAACTCTGAAGTGTTTCTTCCAGTTGAAGTTTTGTAGCTGAATAATAAATAAAAGAGGGTGCAGTACAAGTGCTGCATAATGTAATTGTACCCTCTTTGTTCTTGTCAATCAGCTTTAACACAAGTTAAGTCGTGGTGAATGTCACCATGATCACATCCAGAGTGGATGACTCCGAGTTTGGGCACGGTTGTCTTCAGCAAGAAAGTTCCTTTAATAAAGGGGCTTGTGCAGAAGGTTTCAGGTGCTTTATAAAACTTTGACTTCCCTCCTACTACAAGGCAAGAAAGCACAATAATGCATGCATGAATTGCCAATAAATCAAAGGCCTTCTTTTTTTTTAATTCCTATTTTGACATGTACATACATAGCATTTTTAAGAGATAGCTCCAAGGTAGCTTTTCAGTCCTTGATCAGATCATGAATTTAATTAATTCAGTGTAGACATGTCATAGATTTAAACCCTTTAGAATTACATTTTTAATACAGATCTAACATTTAATGTCCTTTTTCATTTTTTTCTCGCCAAGTAAAAAAAATCCTTTAATACTCTGGTAGCAATTTTTTCCCCTTATTATGAGACTGTGGCTCCTTCCTAATTACGTGGCTGCAAATTATTTACTGTAGTTTTAAATTAAGGAAGGAGACAAGTAATCCAGTGTAAAAAACACTGTTCCAACTTCAAGAAGGAATGAGTGTGTATGTTTAATTTCTCTTTAGGCATACAGCTGTACAGTCACTGTATAATGGAAGGTTTGAGACAAAATGGTCCCCCACCACCTTACCTCCGTGTAATGCAATTTAGCTTCATTAAATTACTGGAGGGCCAGTTACTTAAGCAGAATATTGATTTTCAGTCTGGGCCATGTTTTACATAATTCTGAGTAGGCAACAGCTAATTCTGCCTTGGAATCTCGCACCCTAATGGAATTACAAGAGGTGGATGACCATGGGCAAGGCAGGGCTGGGCCAGGGGGTGCTGCTCCCTCTGCCTGCCCTGCTGCCTTTAACCCTTCCTCCTCCTCTTTCCCCTCCTCCTTCTCCTCTTTCTCCTCCTCTTCCTCCCTACAAATGACCCCACTGACAAATTCCTTGTTTCTTCCACAGAGCTCCTGTCTTTCATCTGGGGATGTGTAGCTCTGAGCAAGGTTTTGGTACTGGTATCTGTGAGGTGTTATGTTTTAGTTCAGCAACCTATTATCTTGGTCTGTATGGCTACAGACACACTGCAGAATAAGGGTTTTCCTCCAGTTCCTAACCCCAAATACCATTTCCTGAACCTAACAATTAAAAAATGGATTTTGTTGTAATTAAAACCCAGTAAAATGAACCAACTTTTCAGCAGTAAAATGTGTTCTTTACATTGCTGGCTTGAAGGCTAGCCATTATTTTTATTTATTATTCTGTTTAATGATGAGATACAGTTTACAAGCCATTGAATAATAATAATTTAAAATGGTTCCCTGTGAGTTATAGTTTGTCAGTGTCTTAGAATTTAAATAGTGTGTGGGGAGGAATAGTGGTTATCGCCCACATTAGTGGTGGGCTGGGTGGAGGGGGCATGATGCTGCCTTGGTGGGTTTGAAATTTTGAGTGATGGGATGAAAGAGACTCTCATAGACCTCAACTTCAAAAATCTCTGCCCACTGGAGTCCCCTAAATTAATCAAAATAGAAAATACTGAAAATACCATGTTAATGATGGATTTTACTTTTTAAGTCTAACAGCTAAACTGTCCTCTCAGTTCTCAGTCCCTGGGGAATAAAACATTTCATCCTCCACAAGTACCAAACACAGTCCCTGCTTGTTTTGGAAATTTTGTGCCGAGTTGGGTTCATAAGACCTTTTTTTTTTTTTTTTTTTTTTCAGAAATACTGTTGCATGGCAGAGAATTGCTTGAGGGCAGCTTAAAATGTTAGCTAGGAAGAGTCTCCACTTTAAATGAACTTATTGTGGCCACTGTTTTGTATGCAGCTCCTGCTCCACTCAGCTCCCCACGAATAAATTGATTTAAAAAGTTCTTGCTACGGCACTGATGCTGCAAAGAGTTGAGTTGCTTGAGCCCTGTGCCCCATCCCCTTCAGTGAGAAGAGAGGGGTCATGTCCAGCATTTTGGGCTCTGCTCAACCCTGACCATGTTTAGACAGAAACATTTGGATTGGAAAAGCCCTCTAAGATCATGAAGCCCAACCTTTCCCCCAGCACTAACCCGTGTCCCCAAGTGCAATATCCACATGGCTTTTAAATCCCTCCTGGGATGGTGCCTCCACCACTGCCCTGGGCAGCCTGTGCTAGAGCTGGACAATCCTTTCCAGGAAGAAATTTTTCCCTAATCTCCAGTCTAAACCTCCCCAGGCACAGCTTGAGGCTGTTTCCCCTGGTTCTGTCTCTTGTCACTTGGGAGAAGAGACTGACCCCCATGCTCCTGCAACTTCACAAGATTGGTGAGCAGATTTGGGAAGGAGGATGGAAGGCAGGAGAAAAACCATCTTGGCTGTGGCTTTGTAGCCCTGTTTAAAGCCTGGCTTGGGTTTCAGGAACTCAATCCCTTGGACAAGTTGACCACAGCCAGTTCCTAGGAGGGTTCTGTGTATCAGGAGTACCAAGACTGAATTTTGCCATGGCTGAGAGAGTTCTTGGGAGGAGGAATTTCAGCAAGACCTTTAAAGGGATACTAGCAAGTATCATGTCTCATTGAAGAGAAGCTTTAAACTAGACTGGAGAGCTCTTGAAACAGGATCAGCATCCCCAAGCATTGCTGGGGTTGCTGCATTTGCTAGGTATGCCTGAAAAAAGCATGAAAATGGATTGGTAGCATGTGAAGCACCTGGTGGAGGGTGCTGTGGGCTCAGGCAGCTCCCAGAGTTGGGGACAACCACATGCAGGTGAGGTGCTGTCCCTGCTCTGCTCCCTGAGCCTGTGTTGCCCTCGCTGCTACTCCTGGGGGAGCACCCTGGGGATGCCTGGGCAGCCTTGTTGTGGAGCCAGTGCTGGATTCCCAGGTTTGGTGGAGGCCTGAGATTTTGCAGAGCCTGCTGCTGCTGTCATCAGAATGCAAATTACAGCTGGCCAGGGCGATGCTGCTCATGTTAATTCCTCGGGACTTGCCTCTCCCATGCTCTTTCCATCTCCCCTCTCAAGTGCAGTGGTGTAGTCAGTGATTACTTCAACTGCCTCTGTGCTCCAGTCTGGTGGAAAATATGCAATATGCAAAACCAATTTGTCATTGGGAGTCAATAATTGGCATCAGGTGCATTACTTAGCATCCTGTCAGGGATTTGGCACGTCACCTGATGGATAACTCCGTGCTTCCTCATGACATTGAGCATCATTTGCTCCCCATTTGCACACATGGCCCGTGGTCCTTTGTTGCTGCTTGTTTCCCCTCTTTCTTTGCATTTCATAGGTGGGAGAGGAACTTGCTCCCTTCCCTGTGTCCCAGTGCCTCCTGTGCTCTCCTGTTTCTGGTCCCAAAGCAGTGGGATGAACCTGGTTGTTTGGATTAGGCAGGATGGAAGGGATGGCAGGAGGTACCCAGGGAGCCCAAATGAAAGCACCAAACCTCAATTCTTTCTCACTTCAGCTTTGCCCCCGTTTTCCACCACTTTTTATCCCATGGATCCCGTGGCAAGGAAATCCATTGGTTTCAGAGGAACTTCTTATGGAAGGAGGTGTTCGCCATCATGTACAAGGTAGCAGGATCTGGCCATATATAATTAATACAAATATGTGCATAATTTAAAGCTGCCCCAGGAAAGCCTTAAATTACATGATAACCATGCAGACACTGGCCTAGGAAGGAAAACATGGGGAGTCTCTATTAGTGAAATTAATTATATGTAAGATTGTCTTCAATAACCATGTGGGAATGATTAAGTAATCAGTCAAATAAAAGATTTAATAACAAATTCCCTATCAATTATGCAAGAACACCCAGTAAAAATTAAGTAAAAATAATTTTAGACACATTAATATTAACATTAACAGTTCTGAAAATATTATAACATAATTAAGTGTAATTTCTTGTAGCAAAACACACTCATAGCAGCAAAATAAACAATCCAATGATTAGTATTTCCTGAGGAAAAGCAGCAGTGGTGACATATGGTGGTTTTGGATGAGGACAGCAGAATGTGGGGAATGGGTTTGGAGTGGCCATGTCCAGTGTGAAGGTCAAAGCTATCCCTGTCCTGCTGTCCAGGCACTAAAAGGTAAAGAAATCCGACATCACAGCTCTTCCAAAAACACGGATGAACTAAGCTGAAGGCCTGGAAGAACTTAGACTGCACTTCAAACTACTCCAAACACAAATGCTGTGTTTGATGTTTCTGATCTGGCCTTTTCTGGTCTGTATGTACTTTTTTTCTCCTTTTTGGCATTTATTAATTTTATTTTTGGGCTGATAAAGTTCACTTTGTCATTACTACCCCCCACTGTGTCACTAGGGATGGGAGCCAGCTCATTTATTGCAGCCTTCTAAGAGCTGGGTATCTATTTTAGGCTCCAATTCCAAGATATTTCTGTCGTTGATGAGGAGAAGAGGATATTTTGGCCACTTCTTTAAAGATGAGATTAATTGTCCTGTGGAATTATCTGCTTCTCTTTATGTTTTAGATGACTAACTTTCACTAGAAATCTAAATTTTTGTCGTTGAGTGAAGGTCAAGGTGAAAATACACATCTGAGAGAATCCAGAGCTCACTGAAGTCAATGAGAATATTTCTATTAACTTTAGTAGGTTTTAAATACAATTATGCTGCAATTTCCTAAAGGTAAAAGGCTGTGGCTGTACTGCAGGAGTAGTTGTGGGCTGTATTAATAATTCACCTGTCCCAGTATGCTGGGGGATAAGATAAATCAATCCCTGGAAGTGCCCAAGGCCAGGCTGGACCGGGCTTGGTGCAACCTGGGATGATAATGGAAGGTCCCTGCCCATGGAGAGGGTGGAATGAGATGATCTTTAAGGTCCCTTCCAACCCAAGCCATTCTGGGATTCCATGAATATAGGCAAGAGGAGACACACAGAGAGATTTTCCTTGTCTGTTTTCCTGTCTCCAGAAATCTGCATCTCAGGGACTTCCTGAGCCAGAGGTTGTGTTTAACAGCATGTGAAGCACCATCTACATTGAAGAAAGTGTCCGAAAGCAATAAGAACAACCCAGACCAGCCAGAGTGTTTTGTTTGGCTTAAATTGCATCTGTTTTCCACCCCACAGAAACATTAAAATAGTGAGATTTGATCTAAGCATTCCTATGCAACTAAGAATGAACAACTTTCTGTGAGGTCCTTTGCAATAAGACCCCATCAAACCAGCTAATAGATGCTGTGAGGGTTAGATTTTATTCCTAGATAACCATAGAATGTGTAGAAACAATTGGGAGTGAAAAGATTTGACTTTTCAAATGAGAAAATAAACTGTTTTTTTTTAAAAAATGTGCTTACTAGGGACAAAGAAAGATAATAATAATAAAATTAAAAAATCCTTCTTGTTAATTTGAGCAGTCTTACAAAAGTCTGCAATAATTCTTTCTGCATTTCTCATAAAGCCACAGTTTTCTTTGGATATAGGATACAGCTGTATGAAATAAGGGAATATAATGAATGTGTTTTTCTGTTATTACCGCAATGTTTGTTTCCACATCAGGGTTCTGGATACTGTGTTTTCCCAAAACCAAACTGCAAACCCTGCCCGGTCCTCTCCCAGCAAATGCTAATTAGAAAGGAATTGTCATCTCCTTGGACTTGCAAAATGTTATTTATCTGCAATATTCTACAGGCAGCAGCTCACATGGTAACTGTGCTTCTGAGCACAATTAATTAGTCCAAATTCTGGAGTTATATCTGTGTTCTACTAAGTTGCTTTGAGGTCTTGAATCTAGAGTGTGCTGTAATATTTTCAGCAAGGGTGTGGAGAGAAAATAATGGGGGGTTTCTTTTTCTTTTTATCAAAATCTGAGAAATAACCTGCCAAACCAATCATTCCCTCCCAGGAGTCTTGCAGAAGGCCTGGATGTTAATTGCATTTAACCTGGAACAGCAGAGCAGGGTTTTTTTTTTTTTTTCTTTATACAATAACTAATATGTAAACTACTGTTGCACTTTGAAATTACTTTCACTTAAATTCTATTATTGAAGCTCCGCAGTGGAATATATCCAGGGTCCATTTCATTAAAAAAGACTAATTACACTGGAACCCGCCAATCTTCCTCAGAATGACTGGAAAATGAGCATTCCAGAGATACAGCCACTTATTTGTCCTGGCATCCCTGAGAAAGGTTTATACAAGGATGCAGTCAAGGCCAGAAATGAAATTCTGATAGGTAATGAAGGGACACTTCTTTTTTCCCTCGTAATTGCAGGAATTTACATGGATTAGCTGACAGCTAAGGCAGTGGAAATATCTCCCTTATAATTTCCATTGATAAAAAAACAAGCAAACACCAGACTGGAACACGGTGTGAACTTCCATGGTGAGAATATTCTATTATTCTTTATATTTATTTACACAGACAACCTAAAAACTCCATAAATTTTCTCTTGGAGCCTCACAATAAAAATACACCTTGTGGAACAAAAATATAAACTGGCAAGCTGATCATAGGGTGGATTGTAGGATAACAAATGTGTAATATTCCTGTAGCACTCTGCCAGATTCCTCTGGTTTGGGAAACCAGAGGTTGGGAAACCCACCAGCATCACCAGCAGTGCTGAGGAAGGACAGAGGGGTTCCTCTGGATTTTCATGGTCCATCTCCAGATGTTTTGGTGGTTTCAGCCAGTTTTTGCCTGAAGTCTAACCCTTTCTGTAGGAGCTGCTCTGCTCACAGGCATCTCTCCCAGCTCTTTGGGAATGAGTTGTTTAGTTATTGATGGGGTGAGTCCAGTCCTTCCCCAGACTGAAATACCTGTGATTTGGGCTCTGAAATGGTGATGAAGGGGACCAGTTATACCAAAATTAATGAATATACAAGAATTAACTAGATTTGAATGGCTTTATTTGCTATTTTGACTTTTCTGCTAATGTCATTGCTGAAACAAGGTAAGAGCATGTTATAACAAGCCTGAAAGTTTCTGAGTGACTCTGGACCTCATGTCACCACTGTCATTAATTATCCTGTCCTGGTGGATCCTTGGTCAGGATTTTGCACTTGGATGTTTCATATCTCGAGTGGCAGCTGCAGCACCTATGACAAACACAAACATTCCCAGTTTCCATGTACAAATGCATTAAATTTTTGCCTGCCAAGGAATGAAGAATCCCAGAATCTTAGAATGGGAAAGGTTGGAAGGGACAAAAGTGGGTCACCTGATCCAACCTCCCTGCTCAAGAAATGTGATTATGGGAAGCACTGCTCAGGAATATGATGTCTCTGCTCCCCTGGTTCCTGGGACAAGTTTTCCCAGGGTTTTGCACCAGAACAAAAAAATTTCCCTCTCCACGTTGGAAGGGTTGGAGTCTGCGGTGAGATTGGCTGTTCCTGTCTGGGCTCTGTGCAAAGCAGATGGAAAAAGAGGAAAAGCGAGGCTGAGGATGCCAGAACTGAGAAGTCCATGTCCAAGGTGTGTCAGGGTTTGAAACATGCAGCCTTGTCTCTCCCTGCCACCCTCTCCCTGCCAGAAGTCACAACGGGAGTGAGAATAATACTCAATTCTTGCGTCTCACACTTTTATGCATCCATGAATTTGACATAAGAGTGATTTCAGTTCTTCTTTCCCCCCATTGGGAGAGTGAAAAATAAACACTTAGCACAAGAAGCAAAACCATGGACACACAGCCAGGCTGGTCCTCGAGTAAGGGCCATTAAAACATTGCAGAAACACTAAAGCTCCTGACACGATGGTTTGTGTTTTCACTAGTAAAGTGTTCCTGCCAAAAATGTGAGACCTTTATAACTTGTTGGCACTGAAAGAACAACTGACCTTGTGCTGTACCGTAATAATTTCTGATTCTATAATCCATCTTCTCTAAACAGATTTTTTTTGCCTTGGATGTCCAGAATCAGGGAGTTTTGGGGTGGAATTTTGTCCCTTGCAGTGGCTGCAGAGCCCAGGGCCACATGAGAAGGAGGACAGGAAAATGGGAGACAAGCAAAAATTTCGCTGTGGCGTGATGGAGCCTGGGGACCAGCAGAGCATCCCCACAGTTTCTGGGGTATGAGGTGGTTTGGCTCTCTAATGGGAGCTGGGATGGGTGCTTGTTGTCATGGATGGAATAAATACATGGTGTCCTTCAGGCAGAAGAGGGCATGAAAACTGAAAATGGAAAATAGAATTTGAAAATTAAAAAAATGAAATTTATATTTCTGGTTTTTCTGTGGGAAGTAACAGACTAAACTGTACTTGTAGTAACAAGTAAATTTGCTGCAAGAAGAGATACTGCCAGATTTATGGGGTGGGAGGATTTTTTATGGGCTCTATAAGAACAGGGTATAAAAGAGTCCATGTCCTCCATGCTACTGGAGTAATAGTAATAATAGTAATAATAATAACAATAACAATAATAACAAGAACATCATCAACAACAATAGATTATATTATAAATAATCTGAATATCCTAATTCATTGATTAGTGTTTTATGCTCATAAAGACATTACATTTGAACTTGATATGAAATAAAAGGCTTTGGACAGGCAATATTCTTCAGGAAAGCATTTCAATTATATGATAATATAATTTGTTATTATTATCATCAGAATTCTTATTATTATTTGTGTTTGCTGGTGTGAAGACAGAGGAAAGTGGGATTTCTAACTCTTCCAACCTCCATCTAACCAAGGCAGAGAAAACAACCATTCCTGTGGTACTATGTAGGCAAAACTTGTAATCTTGACAAGCAAAGATATAGAAAATATTTCTTTAGTAGGCCCTGTTTTGTAAAATGCTTGTCAGGTAAACAACATAGTGGGATACAACATTCACCTGAGACGCCTCGGTGAATTCTGCACACTCTGAGCTCCATCTCAATAATCTGAATGTCCTAATTCATTGATTCCTGCATTATGCTCATAAAGACATTACATTTGAACTTGATATGAAATAAAAGGCTTTGGGCAGTCAATACTCTTCAAGAAAGCACTTCAAAGGTTTTATAAAAGGGTCGCTGACCTGTACACTGAGATTGGCCCTCAGCTGTCCAGGGAGAGCCCTCTCTGCACTTGGTCTTTGAACCTGCCCTCTCCCTCTTTCCCAAAGCACCACACAAAGCAATAACTTATTACAAGTCAGTGTTTTCAATTGTGCATACAAGGAAAAAACATCAAAACAACGCAGCTGAAAATAATCCCCTTTAGAGATGAGATTATGTTTTATTGTTTCTTTTACCAGGTGTACAGTGCTCAATATTTAGAATGATTGCTCTCAATGTACAGCCTTAGCAGGCTGGGCTTTGCCTGGCTCAGGCTCTCAGCAAGTGGGGAGACTGTTCTGGTCCACATTTCCCAGGAATTTACCTTTCTTCAAAACGGAACACAGATTTTATCATATCTTTATTTCAAGTGGGGACAAACAAGGGACAAACAATTTACTCATTGGCCTTTACAAACCATCCCCATGTTTACCTTAATTCCTCAAAGATTTTGGGGTATTACTTTTGAGTCTGAAACCCTCCAAGGCTTGGTTGGGAGCACCTCTGATCTCGTGCCACACCAAAATCCTGGTTGGGAGTGGTTCTGCCACCCTCAGCTTTGCCACTGTGGTACAAGGTCTGTGGGGACTGAGGCAGAGGTTGAAATTCGTCAGCTTAAGTCTGCTTTTTGAGGAAAAAAACATAATCTGTTTGTGAGATTTTTGATAGGTCAGACCGATTGAAAGCTTGATCCGGCTCTGGGGGTTACCAAAAACGTACATCAAAAAGATGTAAGGCCAAAATGTTCTTTGTGTCCAAGCATGTCCCTGCTCTGTATCGACTTGGGCGCCGGTGGCATCGCTCAGTGAGACGTTTGTACACGGCCAAAATTTAGGGGCACTGCTGAGACAAAGGAGTTTGTTTGTAATCAGAATTCCTTTCATGAGGACGGTGATTTATGGACATTTCTAAAAGCAGGAGGACTCAGTGCCATTATTTAAAAGGCTGGGCTGCTCGGAGTTATTTATAAATACCAATACAACAGAAACAGTTTCTAACTTCAGGCAGAAAGATATAATTCATCATAGAATTCCGAGGGAAAATAACGGCTCTGTGGGAAGTGGCAGCAAAGGAAGAGCATCTTGATGCAGAATCGAATCTACATAGAACAAGTGGCTTTTTGCCTCTTTAGAAATCAAACTGCAAAATGTAAAATAAGTAGAAATAAAGAGCCAATCATCCCAACACCATTTTTTTCCCCCCAGTCAAACCATGCAAAAAAATCCCCCTAAAACTCACAATGGAGCAACTTCCATTTTAGATCAGTTTCTCCTCCTCTCGCATGGTCTATTTATTTTTATTGGTTTGTTTCTCATTAAATCCTTCAATTACTCTGCAGTGTAAAATGGTGAAATTATTGGCATGTGCCACTTTCATCATGTATTTGAGTTTGCTTATTACACTTGCAGAAAATGCTTGAATGGTATTAGGCTCTGCTGTGGATTGAGACAGAGTTAATAAATATTATTTGGTGTTTTTTCCCTGAGAAGCACTGCTTTTCTTGATTGTTTTTTACAGTTGGATTGGGAATATTGATTTATTCACCACTGTTACAATAATTGTATACAAGGAACAAAAAATGCAGAGGTAACATTTCATCAGCTCAAACAGATTAATTAGTTGTAGTAGATTAGGCACAGTGTTACACAGAAAGATTTGCATTTAGAGGAAGAAAAAAGTTTGGGTTTTTTTTTAATCTTAAAAAAGGCAAGAGAATTTAATAGAGATGTGATACACTGAGCTGCTTGGCTTATTATTCAATCAGTGCTTCCAAATGAGTATTAAAGGGCAACTTTAAATATTAACTCTTCTTTTTAAAAT
Organism: Myiozetetes cayanensis; assembly: GCF_022539395.1. Taxonomy (NCBI): domain Eukaryota; kingdom Metazoa; phylum Chordata; class Aves; order Passeriformes; family Tyrannidae; genus Myiozetetes; species Myiozetetes cayanensis. Next base: position 5,336,020 of record NW_026086605.1, on the reverse strand, counting down.
AAAAATACTGTGTAATTGTTGAATGCATGGTATAGGGATATCCCTTCTGATCCTACTTGTGTAAGAAAAGTTAACTTGCTTTTGCACATTAAATTTACAATTCTATAGAAATTATAAATCATTGTCTAACAGGAGCACAGGTATTTAAAAAGCCAAATTTCCTATCAGGTATTCTGTCTGCATGGAAGCAAATATATTGTTGATATTTTTCTCTTTGTGCAGAGAATTGAGGCGAAGCCACCGAGAGGTAAATATGTCTTTTGTGTGAGGTTGGCTTGGCCGTGCTACTGAAAATTATTCATTAAAGGTTATGAGGCATTAACAAGAGTTTAAAAAGTGTCCTGGTTGTTCCCTATTTGACCCCTTTCTGCAGGGAATTAAAATTTCCCACTGCTCTGGACCACTGACACCACGAGGGTAATTAAGCAATTTTCCCCAAGGTTTCAAGTTTTAACATCTTTCACTATTGAAATAGAGAAGAAAAACATTTTTTATCACTCTCCCATTCTACAGAAATCTACAGAGAGCGACACAACGGGCCTTGCCTGACATGCTGATTTTCTTTTTAAACCATCTGTTAAATCATCCTGGCTTGCAACATATTAGACATTATAAATGCCCCTAATTTTTCAAAGCAGTGCACAAGGATTCAGCTGCTTGACTTTCAGTTGATGCCGTGCTATCCCACCCCAGCCATTGAGAGACATTAAACATCCAGAGCCAGTTTCACAGCTCGGCTAATGCCGCTTTTTTGTCAGCCTGGCAGTGCAGAGCATCTTTCAATCTGGCTTAAAGGGCCACTGGAGGGATGCTCCAGTGGTGCAGCATCCTGGAGCGGCACAGAGCTCCCATAAGTCCCCCCCTTGCCCCACTCCTGGTGCCTCCTCACCCCATTCCTGGTCCCCTCCTTGCAGCGCTGGTGCCCACACAGCCCCTGGTTGGTGTTGCCCTGTTGTCCAGCAGCTCCACGGTCCCAGGTGAGCAGCTGCTCTGGGGACCAACCCAGTGAGTGCCACCTCGTTTGGGAGCACCCTGGGGTTCGCTCATCCTGCTGGATGAGGAGAACCAAAATCTGTTCAGTTGTGTTTGCAGCTGTGCCTGGCGAGGGGTTGCGGATGCAGCCCCTGGGATTGATGCTGGGCTGGGTGAGGGTTGTCCCACAGGGCCATGCCTTACCCATGGACTGTGCAGCAGCTGCTGTGTGGGGAAGTGTGGGAAGGATGCTAAGTGCACCCCACATCACAGAATCACAGAATATGCTGAGTTGGAAGGGGCTCACAAGGATCATCGACTCCAACCCTCAGCCCTGCAGAGGACCATGGACAAAAGTCACATCATGGAATGAGTACCATCCAAACACTCCTTAACCTCTGGCAGGCTTGGTGCTGTGACCCCCCAACACCAGGAGCAGGAGCACAGTGAGAGCCCCTTCCCACCCCAATATATTTATCCTAATTCTGCTCCTGGTGCTTGGGGTCTTTTACAATAAATTTATATGACAGGTGAATTATAATTTGCTGATTTGCCACTATGCCCGTGCCTGGATGCTGAGGGAAGTAAGGGAGAGCTGCCCCTGGATCCATCCTGCCCCATGCCTGGGTGTGTTGGGAGGCAGGTGAGACCTGCCTGCAGATCCATCCTCCCCAGCCAGCAGGTACTGCTCCCTAACACAGCACAGCAGCTTAATCTTGAGAAGTGGTACAGCCTTGGATCACAAATTAAAGGCTTGTCAATACTGGGAGACATTAAAAAAAGAAAAAAAAAGGTTAAGGAAGGTTAGACTTCAGCCATAAAACCTCTGGCAGCACTCCCCTCCCTCTGCAGTGAGCACACACCGGTTTTCCGAATGAAAATGTGGAGCATCATTATGAAACCACACATGCTGATTCCTTTGCAAAATACCCTCAAGGATCCCAAGCAAGAATTGGTAACATGATTCCAATGAAGTCCGGCTCAAAAAAAGATCAAGTCAGTTGTTTGTGAGGATGCTCAGTGTGCCCTGGGCACTGGAGAGGCACCGGGGGGCTTTGGCAGGCTCTGACATGATAAAGGAAAATCTCCTTGATGCCGAGATGTAGGGAAGGATGCTGTGCTTCTAAAAGTGCAAAAATCAGGGTACAAGATGAATTTGAAAGCCTCCAATCGCTTCAAATAGGAGGAGTGCAGGTTTAGATGGGATATTGGGAAGAAATTCTTCCCTGTGAGGGTGGTGAGGCCCTGACACAGTTTGCCCACAGAAACTGTGGCTGCCCCATCCCTGTTTCCAAGGTGTTTCCACGGATAAATTTTATAACCTATCAAACTACTATGTTTACTCCAGCTCCTGCTGTATGAACTGATCAGATTTTTGCCCTAATTTGTGGCCATGTGGTCCTTGGTGTTTGGGAACAGTGGCAAGAAGAGGAATTCTGCAGGAAATAATCCTCCCTTCCTCCCCCATGTGATGGATTTATAAACTTTTAACAAAATTTTGCTCCATCCCACTTTATTTAACCTTCAGATGTGTCTTTCTACCAGACAAGAACAAAATATTCCAGCTGCTATGAAAGATAATCATTAAGGTGATCTAACTCCAAAGATCAATAACATCTCTGCAGGACTCTTCCAGGGTTTCTGTGATATCTTCTGTCTCATTAAAAATCATATTAAAAGATCCTGTTCAGCTAAAGGGGGATTTGATAATTTCTTCAACATTATGGAATAAGTTTTATGAAACATCTCATGCTCATCTGAACAATGCTTGGATGAAATAACTGAATAATGATGAGGAGGTTAATATATATTTATTACACTTAGGCAGTTTTTGAGAATATCACTAATTATATTATAATACTAATTATAGTAACTAGGAAATTACTTTCTTTTTAAAGATACACACTTCAGAAGGTAGATCCGCTTCTTTAGGAAAAAGATATTCATAGTGTGACATATATATTCAATTATATTTGCAATTTAATTTTTTTACTTGACCAAAAACAGCAACAAACTGGAGTCAGAAAGGAGTTCCATTGTAGCCATTCCCTACCTGCCCCACACTGGGCTCCTCTGGTCTCTGGAGCATTTGGAGACACAGCTGAGGTCATGGATGGTCACGTGGATGGACAGTTCCCCTGATACACAGCAATTCTTTCATGAAATCCCAGAAGGGTTTGGGTTGGAAAGGACCTTCAAGACCATCTGGTTCCACCCCCTGCCACAGGCAGGGACACCTTCCGTTATCCCAGGTTGCTCAAGTCCCATCCAACGTGGCTTTTGACTCTTCCAGGGATGGGGCAGCCACAGCTTCTCTGGGCAATTCTTACACTCCTGTATAAATTTTTTTCCTTTTATCCTTTTTCTTCTCAGATAAGGCTTGCCTGACCCAAGAGAAGTTTGCTTCATGGGACTGATTTTTGCTTAAAAGTATTACTAAGGAAAGATAGAAGTGCTCAAAGAAAACAGGCAGAGCCAAATCCTGAAGCTAAAAATTGACTTTGCACTTAGGAAAAAAACCCCACCTGTCATAACAATTTCTGCTCTTATTTTACTGTGATAGCTAAATCTGGACACTGCTGAAAAACAGTTAAAATATAAATATTATGAAGAGAAAGGAGTCTATGGCTCTGAAATCCTCAGTGAGCAGATTTGCTTTGGAAATCAATGACATTTTTACCTAATCACTTTTCAAACAAAGCCACGTTTTTGATTAAATCCTGTGCACAGCCACACTACTCTCCCTGCTTTTCAAGCTAATCAAGTGTTACACTTCAGACAGAGGAAAATATTGTATTTCATTTCTACACCTCCTTTGTCCATGACAAGGCTATAAAATTTCTGCTTTTTCAGCCTTACAACTCTTGCAGCTTTCGGATCTTTTTGCACCTGTGAAGGTGTTTACTCAGCTATGAACACAATTATGACATGCAATAACAGTTGCCTTTCAAACAAGCATCTGGAAAACCAGGGGTAGTGTTGATTCAGACAGTGGCAGGATTTGGGAAGACTGTTAATGATAAGAACTCTAATTTCTTTCACTGTGCAAGAAATCACACACACACAAAAAGGCCAGCTGTTTGCCACCGGAGTTTTTTAAGCAATTTAAATACAGTCCCAAAAATTTTTATGAAAATACTCTTTATTTTAATTTATTAAAACTTTTTCCTTCCAGTGAATCACACATTGGCTGATATTTATATATAAGCTTCATTTATAACAATTAAAGGACTATACCTGTGCCAGATTAATGCTCATCCTCCTGCTACATCAAAAGCAAAATACTTCAAGGAACATAGTTTGCGTTGAGATCTCTAAATATTCAGAGATATATCTGATGGATTTTAGGTAGTTTTAGCTCATCTCAGTAATTTTAAGTGTCCACAGTGTTTGGGAGCATATGTCTGGCCATTCACTGGGACTTTCATCCCAAGGCAGGTTGTCCCACCGTGAGGAGACCTTGGAGAGTAGCTGCGGTTTGGTCACTCCTCCAGGAATCTCCTGGGAATCTCCATGGGAAAAGGTGACCCTCCAGGCTTGCTCTGTGCCTCACAAGGTGACTTCAGAGGGGTGTCAGCATCTGCTTGATATATCATTCTGCAGCACTGCCATTTTTTTCTGGCTGGAAAAAGGAAAATATGCAAATATTGTTGTCAGGAGAGAGATGTCTGTATAAGAACACCAAATACCTCTAAACTTTTGCAGTTGTTTCACATTTGGAGAATGGCTAAAAGTAAAAACAGGAGGGTTGGGAGCAAATCCTTCAACCTGGGAAGTGGGATGATCCAAGGAAGGGCTAAAGACACCCTTCAAACCCATCCCCGTTCCCAGTGTTGTACAGACAGTGATTTAAGGAAATATTTTGTCTGTCCAATTAAAGAGTAGCAGGAATGTGTCTCCAATTGCTGCACCTGCTCTGGAGCTGATCTGACACAGTCACTGCTCTCAAGGACAGGGAAGAAGTGCAAATATCAGGAACTGAGCACTGTTTCCCAAGTCCCAAACACTCAGGGCTGGGTTGGACCCTGAGACAGCAACACACATGATGATACACCCCTGAGCATGTGAGGTCATAACAGAATTTCCCCTAATTCCTTAGAAAAAAAGGGGGGAAACACAAATTTTCCAAAGAATTAAAAAGAGAAGAGGAGACATTGGTTTGTAAAGTAACCGTGAAGAGGATTTAAAAATCCAGAGAGGAGTTTTGCCCGGCTGTGTGGGATAAAACTGTAAGTTCAGCAGAACAGAGCAAAGCTGATATGGAATAGTTTTAAATGTCTTTTCCCTCATAACTAGATTATTCAGTACAATGTCATTTGCTGCCACTGACATTTTCTTTAAAGTCATAAAGGCCTACATAGTAATAAAAGGGCTCAGAATAAAATTAGGAATATCATGTATAAATTATCTTTAACCTTAGCTTCATTTGGACTGTGACTTTTTAGACCTGATCAATTTTCATGAAACTATCCACATAAAACTGTGAAAAAATATTTGATCCTTGGCTCTCATAAAGCTCCTGTAACAAGCCTGGTACTTTCTTGATACTTAATAGTGCTGTTGGTGTCTGTCTCTGTGGGCAATTCTATAAAACCAGGGATATATCCAAGATTTAGTGCAATTTCTCGGAGCATTGTTATGGAAAACATCTACCCAGAAACATGCACTTTATGTTGTTTGTACATAGCACACACTTCAAAGATTTCTGTTTAGTTTGAAAAAGCACACAGACAACTTTCCTGAAAAACAAGCTCTGGTGAGTTTTTTATAGTTAATTTTTCAGTAGAGCACCTCTAGCAATATCAAAATTGTGGCAGCAAAAGTCAGTGTCCTTGTGTGCTGTGTAAAATGGGAAGGATATTGAATCATTCAGTGGCTGGTATTTTAACCAAAAAGTTCTATACTCACATTTAATACCTTTTAGAACATTTAACAGATGATGTTGGGCACTCCACAGGTACCTGGAGAAGAGGCAGAGGCAACTTTGAACTACAGGGCAATATTTGTTCTCTGTCTGATGGGGAATTAGTTGCCAAAATCTCCTGTCAGCCAATATCAGTGGTAGTGGATGAGAAGGTTAATCATGGCCCAAGGAAACAATAAAATACACATTTTGGTTCAACTATGTATTTAAATCAGAGGAGAGGTGAAAAGCAGCAAGTGGCTCCTCAATGCCCTTTTGTTTGCCAGGTAAAGGGCTGCAGGTGGGACTTACCAGGGGAAGGAACAGGCAAGTCATGATTTCTTTGACCTCTAATGAGCTATTAAGGTGTTTAAGGGATATAAAAGGATGGTAGCTGATTGACTGCTCATCCATGCCCAGGTGAGCACTTGCTTTTGGGGGAGGATCAGGGGGACTTCAAGCAGAGGGGTAACATCAAGGCTCCCTTGCCTGGCTGGGATGCAGAGCTGTTGGGCTGGCATCCATCCCAAAAATTAATATGGCTCCTGGGACCTTTCAGCCAGGATGGACACAGATTTGATCTGAATAGATGCAGGTTTGCTCCTGAAGAAATTAAAGTTGCTTTCAACTTTGTGTCTAAGAGTGTAGGAAAATAAAAATGCCCTTTCCAAGGAAAGTTCTGTCTTCCTGATCCCCAGTGCTTCCTGCTCTCTGCCTGTCACCCTTAACACCACTGGCTGTGTTTTGTTCTCTTCTGAAATTAGAATTAATCAAGAGCTGCATTGTAAGGTGTCCAGGTTAACCTTTTCTCACATGTGTCATATTTTATGTACTAATAGAAATTCCTGGGAGCCGTGTATTTGGAGAGCCTGACAGCGGGATAAAAGCCAAACATTCAGCACCACTGTTTATTTCCTGGAAAAGGGATTTCTAAGGCAGAGAAAGAATGACATAGAAAGGAAATTAATTTCATCTATTTCAAGGTAACAAATGGCAATCACATGTGGTTTTAAATCTCTTTGAAGGAAAACTTTAGCATGTATTCCTGTTCAGAGCAAGGTACAGTGTTGTGGCTGAAGGACTGATTTTGGCTGATGCTGTTGCCCTCTCTGATGCCATCTCCTGTGGGGTCAAGGGCAAAGCCCTTGATCTTGCCTTGCTTTAACTGTCTATCTGGGATATAGGAGGAGCACAGCCCTGCTTTGTTTGGAAGGGACCTTAAAGATCACCTCATTCAACCCCCTGTCATGGGCAGGGACACCTTCTACTATCCCAGTTTGCTCCAAGCCCTGTCCAACCTGGCCTTGGACACTTCCAGGGATGGGGCAGCCACAGCTTCTCTGGGCAACCTGTGCCAGGGAATAATGCCTCCCTAAAATCCAGGCTGCTGTGAATAGTCTATCTCCATCTTGTGGGCTCCTTCAGGTCCTGGAACACCACAATTAGGTAACCCCAGAGCCTTCTCTTCTCCAGGCTGAACAATCCCAATTCTCTCAGCCTTTCCTCATAGAAGAGATGCTCCATCCCTCTGATCAACTTGGTGGCCTCCTTTGGTGTCTCTCCAACAGGTGCACATCCTTCCTGGGATGAAGGCAGGCTCTTCTCTGTCTGTGCAAATCTCTATTCCACTTCAGTCACTACACAGCTCAATATTTCTGTAACGGTCAGAAAATGAGGGTTTTCTACCCACTGCTAATTAACAACGAGCAACACTGCTCCACACTGATGGATCCGCCTTCTTGTGGGCTGGAGCAAGTTCATCCCATCATCAGGTTAAGCTCAGATGAAAGAGGAGGTTTCCCACATAGTTTGAAGCCCCCTAAATCATGACTGTATTTCATGGCAGTCCTTGAGCGTAGACACATCAGTACAGCGAGATGGAGTGGGGGAACATATGTTTACATTGCTGATAGCTTTGAACTATAAGTTCTGCTGCATATTAATGGCATATTTATGCATGGTAATTTAGTGAGCAAGAGTCATTTATCTAATAAAATGTTAATTACTAGTTACTAGGTATATTTATTTACAAATTGCCATGGAACTTACAATGGAAATTTCTTCCTCTGGCCTCGTTGCAGGAGAAGTTCTCCACCTCTTTTCCTAATGTGATCTTTTTGTGATAGGGAAAATTTAGTACTGCTGGATTTGCTGTTTTATACAGTGATTCATGTTCCAGTAACTCTGCATCTCAAAAAACAATGTGAGCACCTCTCAAAGATGAAAGTCTTCCCGCAGGATCTGGTCATTCTGAACAGGTTTAGGAATCTTGTCTGAGACATTTAAGAGGCACTTTACAATTCCTAATTGGTTTTCTTTTCATTCTGTGCTGTGGCCTCGAATAATGGGAATTAGACACCCAACTTCTTAAATAGCTTTGTGGGATCTACTGTGGTTTTATGGCATAGGGGAGGTTGGAATCAATGGCTTAGACCCCCAAGGGCTGCACACCCTATGCTTACTGGAAATGGTGCTTGGAGAGGGGTTTTCTGGGGCAGAGATTGGAGACAGGCAGGAGGTGTGAAAGAGGAGGCTTGTGGGAACTGTAGATCTGCAACTCTATATAGCACAAGTCAGCTTTCCCTACTGTGATGCTGTTCTGGTTCTGAGGTGCTGTAGAGTCAAGGGTTTAGAATTACATTTCCCAGTTTCCATGGACAGCTCAAATTTACGGCGCGGTTTTCCCATGGATGCTCAATTGTCCTGCCAAGTGGAGGATCCAGAGGGGTCCTTGTTCTGAGTAGCAACTTTTTTTCAGTTTTCCCAACTGAAAATGAGCCACTGTCCAAAGGAAATCCTCTGATTTGGGGGGGAATACATCAAGAAGAATCACGGGCATCTCTAAACATTGCAGTGCAGATGCATATTTTCAAGGAAACCCGGCATCGGCATAGCAGAATTATGGCAGCAGGATGAAATCTTTCATGTTTTATAGTATTGGACCCAACAGCATTATGACCTCACCCTCTCCAGAAGGCTTTAAATCCTGATATTTATAATATGTTGATGTAATTTTAGTTTTCTATCAGACATGGGATAGCAGTCCCTAACTGTTATGGTTAAGCTACTCTTTGCTTTTTTTCAGTCATATTTATAAAGATTCAACTTGCAAACTGTTAGGCACTTTAACAATCTCTCTGGCCATGTAATAAGATGTTTCAGCCCAGTGAAATAGTGCCTTGGCAAGTCTAAGTCTTTTTATTATGACCCTTCTCACTGCTGGCATGGTGTTGCTCCAAGTAGCACCACAGGAGCAGATGAAGCTGCTTCCAGCAATGTAATATTTGGTCACTTGTGATTTCTTTCCATTTTTAATTTTTTTTTTCTATTTTATTATATTTTTTTACTTGGGTGCTGGTGTTAGATTTAACAAATCAAGGCCAGGCTGGATGGGAGTTTGGAGCAACCTGGGCTAGTGGGAGGTGTCCCTGCCCATGTCAGGGGGGTGGAACGGGATGATATTTAAGGTCCCTTCCAACCCAAACCATTCTGGAATTCTGTGATTCTGTGCCTCTAAATGTGTGCCCAGGGCCTTGTGAAAACGCTGTGGGGAAGTGCTTATTCGTGGTAGTTTGGATGGAGTTTGGAGTGGCAGCCTGAGCCAAGTGCTGTCTCAACTTGGGTGAGCGCTGGATTCCTGGCGTGATCCCGGGTGGGATGTTGGCACATCCCTTTCATTCCCTGAGCACTCAGAGTGCTCACACAGTGGGGTGGGTGCATGGCACCGTTTGGGGTGTGCACAGAGCAGTTGTGCACTTTGAAAAAAAAAAAAAAAAAAGAGTTTCTGGAGGCAGTGAAAATTATACATAAACACATCAGCCTGGCCAGCAGAGTTTATGATTTTCAAAAGGGCTGAGCCTCTTGAATTTCATCAGTTGCCTCTGTTCTTAGTAAATATTTTATATATGCACATACATACATGGCACCTAAAATTTTGGGGAATGGAAAGAGTTATGCCTTAACAAAAAATAGGTGGTTTTTTTTGGTCTTGTTCCTTGGATATTTAAAGAACTGTGCTCTTAGAAAATGCACAGTTTGCACAGAAAATCTCCCAGCACATCCCATATTCTGGCTGGCTGCTCCCTGCCTGCTTTGCACCAGAATCACTGTGATCTTGGTATCCAAAAAATAAAAAAGGAAAAAAAAATGATGCGGGAGTCTAAGCCTCCACATTTTCCTTTAGCACAGGCAGGGTTTCAGAAATTAGTGTGTCCTCCCTGGGCTTCAGATATAGTGGAGGGTAAAAGATTTCAAAGGCAGTTTTAATGAAAGGGAAATACTGAAAGGAAGAACACAGAGAGCAGTGACACTATAGTTCTGCTAAATTTTACATTTAAACTAAGAGGCTAATCATAATTTATTCTGTCAAAGAAATGACCTATATGTAAAGAAGACAAAATATGACTTGATGATTAAAGACTTTAAGAAACACTCTCTATAGTTGTGTCAGTACTGCATGTTACTGTATACGTAATCTAAAGCAGTGTTTGAAATTTCTCCTAATTATATTTGGAACCCGGACCACGAGGTCCTTGGGGAGGTGTTGAGTGTGTTGCAGTGATGTGGCAGCTTCCCTGCACTGCCACTTCTGATGGCACATCTGAGCTAAAGCCCTTTTTTTTAAAATGCTTTCAGCCCCTCAAAGCGGTGAGGGCTGGGCCAGGGAGGGTTTCCTGCAGGTGACTGGGAAAGATGCCCAGCAATGTCCTGGTGGAGGAGCAGGAGGCTGCTGGCAGTGAGGGGCTTCCTTTCTGGTGCTCCAAAAAAGTCTTTTCTCTAAAGAGTTTGGGATGGATTTCTTTATTTTTCTATTTATAGTCGCGCTGCTTGGCAGATAATTTTTTGCAGTGGCCTCAGGGCAGTAGAAAAGTGCAGTTCCTGGTTTGATCTAAGCTCAAGCAGAGCGTCATGGGTTGTGTTGTACAGGTAGGGGGGTCTTAGCACTCAGCAACAGCATCCCCAAAGCAGGAGGCTCAATTTAGAGTATTTGTAGCTTAATAAAGAGACACGATATTCAAGCACTTACAAGGCTTTCCAGAAGTTGGAGGATATCCTGATTAGGGAGAGATGAAACAGGGAAAATTACCTCTTTGATCTCCAGAGCAGTTCCCTCTTCTGTGGTGCCACATAAATTCTCCATTAAATCACAGATAACAAAAAACACCTCAGTTGTGTTTATGGTGGTGAAATCTGGATCAAATGAGAAAGTGATGTCAAAGGATAAAATAAAGCTGAACCCTAACGTGGGCTGGGTGGGAAAAGTTAAATTCCATTCCAGATGAAAGGAAACAAACTTGTTACATTAAATAATTAAAATCACTCAGAGGTGTTGTTTGATAACAGATTCATCCAGATTCAGTGTGCAATATCAAATGATTTTTTCCTTCTAGTAATTGAAATGCAAATGTAGATAATTTTGCTTTTTCCCTAATTAAAACAATTAAGAAGAGAATAATTTTGGTCCATTGATGTTCCTGCAGGATATTCTAACAGATTCTTTATTTTTTTATTCTAATTGGGCAAAGGATGAGAATAACAATAAATGTACTATGAGTATGGGACCATTCTGAAGACACCCCCCTCCCAACATTGAAAATAATGAAAAATACTTTTTCAAGGAAATTAATTTAATTTTCCTCAAATCAGTGTAGGGTTTTTTGCCCTTATGGGACATGAGATCTAACTTACAGGTACTTCAGATTTTTGCTGCCAATGCCCTGGGCTGCTCCCACCGATTTCAGTGGAGGAGGAAGTGAAGGCACAAAAGTCTGAAGGCACCAGAAAAGGTTTTTAATGAGAGTGGATGGGATTCCTTGACCTCTTGAGCTGGAGAAGTCTCTTGGACATAATTTGAAACACCCTTCAAATTTGTTTTATGTTCTCCCACAGCTTCAAAATCCATTCTGCAGGATCTCTGCCATGTTCCTTATTTTCTGGCTTCCCTGGAGATGGATGACCATGTTTGAGACTTAGCTGGACACATGAGTTGGGCTGAGCCCACCAGGGTGATGGCGATGGCAGTGCCACCCTGGGCTCCTTTCTTGTCCCAGCAGAGCTCTGTGCTGACTGGCTCTGCCATTGCTACTTCCAAAGGATTCAGGAATCCCCTAAGAGAGAGAAAATATAAACACTGGTGTCTCAGAGGTAGAAATCCCTTCAGGTTTGGGGCTTCTCAAGAAAGTCTTGATGATGTAAAACAACACATCCACAAAAAAATTCCTCTTCAGTCCCAAGAGTCCTAAGAAAAAAAAAAATTAAAAACAGAGTTATTTCTTTTTAATGGAGGTGTAACACCCAGGTCCATCTGCCTCTTGCTCTGGAGGTGCCCAAATTTCTATCAGATTCTAAAATAGAAGTGAGATTGCATATTGAAGTGGTCTCCTTCACTGACTCCCAGACATCCCCCCAGAGGATCAGGTTTCTCTGGAGAAGATTAACTTAAATTTGCCTGCTCTGCAGGTTCTGAATTTACTTTGAGTCTGTTTTTTCTGAGGGTTTTTTTATTTATTCATTTTCCTTTTGTCTTAAATAGTGATTTACTCTTCTCCAAAACTCAAAAACACAAACCCTGAATGCTCTCCCCACTCCTGTTTTGTATCTCACAGTTGAAATATGTAAATAGCAGGTGTTCTGAGGAGAATATAATTGTTTTACTATATGCCAGTGGATTTCCTCTGTTTATTGGAATCAAATTTTCAGCAGGTCCATTTCTGCAATTCGCAATCCAAAATCAACACTTAAGGCTCATTACTCAAATGAAATAATTATTTTAATTTTTTTCCATCCATAATACATAAAATGTTGCATAAATTTGCATATCAAGGAGAATCTTGATTGCAAAAAAAAAAAAAAAAAAGATACCCATCCCCTTGTTATCATAAGATTGTTGCTGCTACAAAGCCATGGGAGGTGGGGATGCAGAAGTTATGGTTGCCGAGCAACTATAATGGCACAATTTAATGCCTAAGTATTGCAGATTTAAAAAAAAACAAAAAACAACAACAAAACCCAAAACAACAAAAAAACAAAAGAGCACTGGCAACATCAACAATCACCATGATATTGCTCTTCCCCAGTAAGAGAATTATATCCTGTAATGAAAATTATTCAATATAAGGTCTGTGATATTGTATTAATTTTCTAAAATGTATTTGACTTGAATTTACTCTCAGTTTCTCAGTACTCCCTGGGATCATTATAAGATCATCACTGGAAGCCAACTATTTGAGCATTATAAAAAGATTTTGCAAAGAGGATGGAAAGCATTAAGGATTGCAAGTTATCTCCCATTTATATTGTTCCCAGATTTTAAAAGAAATAAATCCAGCCTACATTGCAGGAGGCAACTTGCCAGGAGAGGAAAACAGAGACCTGTATTTCTTTTTGGGCACTGTGATGCCTTTGGGGACTTGGATTTTGCTTCTCCTGTCTACTGGGGAAGTATTTTGGGCACAGGACTTGGTGCTTCTGGTGCTTGTTTGCATGGAGGGAGGGAAAACCCAGGTCAGAAATGGGGCTCTACTTTGGAATTGAGATGCACCTGTCCAGCTGGACTGAGCTGGGACCACTCTTACGGGTTTTTATAAGATTAATCGTTTTAAAATTGAATGAGATGAAATCAAATTATGTATTTAATCTGTACAGCAGGGGAAAAGCAAACTTAAAAAATTAAGGCTTCAGCCTCATGTATATAGAGTTCTTCCATGGGAATTATTTGAGGAGGTTTGATTGAATCTATAAACCTTGAGCAAAATCCCAGTTTTCCTGGGAGGCAGAGCGTGGTTGGTGAGTGGCAGCCTGGTGGTGGTCCCGTGGTGGGGATGGAGTGATGGGGAATGGGAGAGCTGGGAGTGGATGCTACAGAGGCATCCCAAGGGATTCAGGGCTTGCCCTAAACAGCATCTGGAGGAAGCTTTGGAGGGAGAGCACTCAGGAGGCATGAGGTATATGGTACAGTATGTTGTACTGTATATTTTTCTAAGCTAAAACAACGCATATCTGGAGTTATTTAAACAGTGTTGTCCGTGATTATCTGAATGATTGGAACCTGAAATGGTTATTAGGAAGCTTAAACTTGCTTTTGCTCCTATTGTGTCAGTGTTCAAGTAATTTGCATGTGTCTATAAACACAATGCTTCAGTTAGTACTTAATAAGGGTGGTAATTACTGTCGGCAAAATATTAGTGTGATGAAGCTCTTCAGACATAAAACATCCTCTCACATGTGCCAGCATCGCTCAGTATTCACACACGAGTCACTTACACAAGTCACTTAGATTGAATCACGGAATACCCAGAGTAGGAAGGGACCCACAAGGATCATCAAGTGCAACCCTTAACCCTGCACAGGACCATCCCCAAGAGTCACACTCTGTGCTTGAGAGGATCATCCAAACGCTCCTTGGGCTCTGTCAGCCTTGGGGCTGTGCTCACTGCCCTGGGGAGCCTGTTCAGTGCCCAACCACCCTCTGGGGGAAGAACCTTTTCCTGAGATCCAACCTAATCCTCCCCTGACACAGCTCCAGCCATTCCCTGGGGTCCTGGGACTGTTAATGGCTTCATGCTGTTCTCACACTGGTAGTTTAGGTAATGGTCCATATCCTTCCCTGTGCAGTGGGAGAGGAGAATTTGCATGTATCGAGTGAGCCGGTGCCACATTTTTGTAGCAAACTGGGACGTTTGGCAGGTTTCCCCTGCTGTTGTGAAAAGCTGGATAGACACCTCTATGTTTTCTTAACTCAGAGCAAATGATTGTATCTAAATGATTGTATCTGGAGGGGTCTGACTGGATTTTGCACAGATCTCAAACCCTGGCAACGTCAAGGTTTGGCCAGTTCTTGTTTCAGCTCAAGTGCTAACTTGTATTGCTGCCGTTTGCCAAGTCTGTCTAGGAAATGAAAATATAAGAAGCTCTAAAACATATGGAACTGGAGCAGACCTTGGATTTATGCACTGACTATTACACCTAGGGCAGAGAAATGAACTGGAGGTCCCCTCCAGAGCTGCTAGTGTTTGCCTGAGCCTATGGTAGCTGCACCAAGGCTGCCAGAGCTCAAAGAGCATTTGGACAACGCTCTCAGGCACGTGGTGTGCTTGTTGGGGTGTCCTGTGCAGGGCCAGGAGTTGGACTGGATGATCCTTGTGGGTCATTTCTGACTCAAGGACATGGTATGATTCTACCCTTGTCCTTGGCTGAGGAAGAAAATTATCTGTGGCCATGAGAACCTTCTGTTTTCCCTCTCACTTCAGTGTGCTGCTGCTGGCCAGCGTTTCTTCTAGAGGGCCTTTGCAGGGACAGATGGTTGTCTTGGCTCTTGGCCATGGATCCAATGCAGCTCTGAGGGGCTGAGGAGGCTCCAATCCTGCTTGGTGTGCTGCCCAAGAGGCCAACAGGTCTTATTCCTATGAATACACTAGTTCCTGGATATGCCTTGGGATGCTTGAGAAAATCATGACAATAAAAAAAATAAACAGCTCAAATAAGACTAATAATAATCATTATAAAAGGAAATTAGAGAAGGCAGCAACAGCATTAGGAGAGTGTCAAGAAAAAGACCTGGGATGATTTCACTTTTCTTCATTGGGATGTGATCATAAAATATCTGGATCATATAGATCACATCACGGCAAATCCGAATCCCAGCTGTCTGGATGGCTCTAGTCGGGTTTGTAAATATTTTCCAGAGGGTGCATTTAAATCCCATTTTGGTTTTAGACTATTAGATGTTCATTTATGTATGTGGAGAGCTTTTTTTCCCCCTTTTTCGTTCTTTTTTTTTTTTTTTTTTTTTTATTGCTGAACTATTTGGCTTCTCTGTTAGGGCCAATATAAGGGTTAATTAGGTAATTTTTATTTGGGTTGCAAATCCCCAGTGCCTAATCCTAATTATTCAGAATTAACACCTACTATAAAAAGTCTATTTCATAACTTTTTTTCCTGGCTCAATCGCAAACACAGTTTTGCAAGAAAAATATGTTTCTAATAATATACTATCATTTTCATATTTTAGTGTAATAATTAAGGTAGTCCTAATTCACGCCTAAAATTTAATTTTCATAAATGAAGTATCATCTAAATATTTAATTGCAATGAACAGATATTTCAGAGCAGGTGTTTCAGGAGCTGGTAGATGTTCCTGACACGTTGGTAGGTTTTGGAGGTGAAGCAGTAGATGTTGGTGGGGTTCACAGGAGTGGCTGAAGCTCTTGAGGTGGTCAGGGTGACACAGGTGACTCTGCAGCCCTTCCCCAGCCAAGGCTCCCCTTTGCATCACAATCAGGGATGACTGAGGTCCCTTTCTACACAATGCCAGAAAAATGAGCTCAGAATCAGGCTCTTGTGAAACACCATCTAACCACTTGCACATGGTGTGTGGTTTTTACAACAGTTTTTAGTTAACAAGATGCTATTTTCTCTCCTTTTAGGCTTCTGGTTTGTGAGTGCATTTGTATTCACTTACAGTGATCTTCATAGGATGTTTAGGGCTTGGAATGGAACTTAAAGACCATCTTGTTCCAATCCCTGCCATGGGCAGGGATACCTCCCACTAGACCAGGTTGCTCAAGGCCTTATCCAATCTGGTCTTGAACACTGCCAGGTATGGGACACCCACAACCTTCCTGGTCAACCTGTTCTAGTGTCTGAGTACCCTCAAAATGAGAAATTTGTTCCTAATACTTACCCTAAATTTATCCTCTTTCAGTTTATACCCATTACTTCTTGTCCTGTCACTACAGTTCCTGACAGCTTCCAGTTCCTCCCCACCTGAATGGCTGTGTTTCAAAGCTCTTGGCAAGACCCAAGTCAGAACAGCTCCCCCAGCCAGGATGCTGAGCCTTTGGCACCCACCCCAGCAAAGAGGGCTCCTGCAGATCTTGGGCACAACATCCCCTGACCTCCTGGATCCCACCCACCCAGTGCCCCTGCTGGGATCTGCATCGCTGCGGTTTAAAACAAATAGGATAAAACACATCAGATAATGCTTGGGACAGATTGCCAGGGTTGTGTGGAAAGGCCACTTCACAGCTCAGGAATAAGGTTTCTGATGGCAGGAGATGTTCAGGGTTGGCTGGAAAGGATGGTTTCTCCCTGTGTGTGTTATACAGAGAGCAGCTCCTTACCACGTTCAGCTTAGGGCCAACTCCTCTGTTACAATTCCCTGCAGATTTAAGCAGGAATATGGGATCCAAGACTTTGCCTGTAAATATCCACACTCTGCACTAAAAGATGCCAGACATGCAAGGTGCTGTGCCTCCCGTTGGGTGGGGACACGCCAAACCACCCCAGAGAAGAGAAGCAACAACCATCTGTGGTCCTCAGCTGGGTTGAGATGTTTGGCACCTTCTGATGTTGGAATCAGAACTCTGATCTGGGGGAATGTTTCTGAATTTGGAAGCAGTGAGAGGTCAATAAAAATTCATTGAGATTGGATCTGTACCTAATGTGCCGTAAGACATCCTGGAGATTTGGTTACCTTGTTTGTTTGTGGTTTTTTTTGTTTGTTTTGGTTTTTGTTTTGGTTTGGTTTGTTTTTTTTGTTTTGTGGGTTTTTGTTTGCTTGTTTTTTGGGTTTTGTTTGTTTGTTTGTTTTAATATATATTTTATTTTTGTCCCTTCATAATTTTAAACGGGCAATCTTTTTAAAAAATTGTTTATTGGTGATCTGTGAAATTCTGTTTTTGTTAAACCCACCATAAAAAAGAAATAAAAATATATATATTTTTAGATTTAATGCTGAGCACAGCTCAGGTTCTCTCTGTTCTGAGGTTGGAGTGGATTTATTTTGCCCACAACTTTCATTAATAAACATTTATTTTTTAAAAAAGTCTCATTTTCCTTGACTGTGAAATGAATTTAAATGAACATATTAAATAAGCAGATTTGCCAGGAAGGATTTGGATTAGTTGCCAACATCTACAATAGATTTTTTCCTTCTGTCTGTCCTTTGATGCCCCATCCCATTCCCACAGGATGGGCCTGAGCTGAGCCTTCAGGGGCTACAAACTCAGAGGGGACCTTCCTCTTCTTCCTCTGTCACCAAAGGCAAACTTCTCTGGCTTCAAAAAATTGGAGAAGAGCCACATCCCTTGTGATGGCTCAGCAGGAGCCCTTTGGCCACCCAGACCTCCACGCTGGGGGAGATCCCAGGACTGTTGTTTGGTTTTTTTTGTTTGGGTTTTTTTTTGTATAAGCTCCAGCAGCTTCATGGTTCTTGCAGCAGGTTCTTGATATTTGGCAGGCAGAAAACCTTCAAGCCAGAGAATTGCCTTTTCTGGGTCCTGCTAAAGCTCTCTCAGGTTTCACTGAGTTATAAACTGGTTTTAAAAAGCCCCTCTGGCTTTTTTTTTTTTTTTTTTTTTTTTTTTTTTCCTGGAGTTTCCCTCCTCTGGCTCACAGATCTCAGGTGTTTTTTGGTGAAATTCCAAAGAGTTTTGACCCTGACCCTGGAGCTCAACATCACCTTAATCCCTTCATCTTCTCCCAGTGTCCCCTAACATCCCCAAGTGCCTCCACAGGGGGAAGACTTCCACATTTTCCCAGGAAAAGAAGGTGAAAAAGTGTGGAAGACAGAGAGAAAATAAAGACTAGAATCTGGGCTCAAAAACCTATGTAGATTTGTTTAGTTTGTTTGTTTGGTTTTTTTTAAATACCCATGCATAAAATGATTTGGTTTATATATTTCCTTAGAAACCAAACAAACCAGGAAATAGCATAAAAATTATGTTAAAAGGAAGTTGTTTAGTTGATGCAGGCAAGATCTGTACATTGAGGAATGCCAGATTTACAGTTCTGTACGTCTGCAACCTTATTTGTGCTCCCATGAGCACGTGCATTACGATCCAATCTTTAACTACATGAGCAGGTAATATTTTCCCTTTGCCTGTCTTTTAATATTGGGAGTTGGATACATTAAGTGGGAAGAATCAGGATTGCACAAGCACTGGTAAAAATGCCATTCCTTAACTTTCAAGTGCTTGGCTTTGCAACTTAAATAACTTCCTTCACATGTAATATCTTCATATGTAATTACATGTATCCAGTGCTGAATGCTAGAAAGAAGTGGGGATTACTGGCAAGCTTTTGGAAACTCCTTAATTTCCTTCTCAATGAACAGGAGACAGCACCTTCTTTACTGGAGATTTCCCAATGAATTCTTCCATTCTTTAAAAAATACAGCTCTGAACAAACAAACAAAAAAAAACAGGTCAGGAAATATTGTAAATCATTCTTTTTGCATATTTTTTTAGTCATTAAATACACATTGTCAGATCTGTGAGGAAGTTTAATGCTGAAGAAATCGGGTTTTAATGAACATATGCTGACATGGCCTCACAATCTTGCTTCATCTCCCCTATTAACTTCCTCTGCACCCAGGAAACCTTTGGCTCACTGCCTAAGCAATAGAAGAATAATTAGAGAAGTAATTGAAGAATGCCAAGTCAAACTTCTAAGGAATTTATCTTTAACAACCACTCTGAAATGTGTTTCCTACACTGACTGGCATGGGGGTTTTTGAAAAATCATTTTGCACGTTTCCAAGAAAAAATTAGTGGGTCAGGTAGCCATGAAAATAAATTTGTTATGCCTTTTAAAATAGAAATAAATGTATTTCTTTCATCAGTCTTTGGAGAAAATGTGAATTATCCTGTCATACACTCACCTTATACCTGTTGGCCAGCCCTACTCTTCCTCCTGAGTGGGGCTGGGTATATAATCTGTCAACTATCTACGTCCCACAGGATTATAAAGCTGGAGTAATAGATGTAACTTAGAATTTACTTGCTTTTGACAATGCAATTGTGGATGCTCAAGACCTACAATGTTCCATCTTAAGTAATGTGGGCCTTACATTTCCAACCAGAGAAATATTTTGCACTAATAACTGGAATTTTCTATTGCTCTCCAGCTTTGATCCATCAAACCAATTTTTGCTGGAGAAAAACACGATTTGTCTTGTCACTACACTGGCTCCTCAGTGGGAATTTCCATACCAGTTTAGGGGTCAATAGGTGATGAATGACCCATGAATTCCCAGCTTGGGAGTTCATCCTGCTCCCTGGAAGGCTGATGGAGGCACCTCTCAGTGTGGCACCAGTCAGGGTACTTCCAGGTGATCTTTTAGGACAGGAGCTGCCCCATTCCTTCTTGCTTTCCCTATATCCAAGGACAGCTCTTCTGGAACATTTGTGCCATGTACATGCTCGCCCTTTTGCAGTGACGAGTGTTATTCCCAAATTATTTGATATCATGTGATGCCAGATTGGGTTTACAGAGTTTTGTTGTATCTTCACAAACATTTCCCTACAACTTTGAAGTCCAGCAGCTCATCTTGCAGGCTGAGAACCAGTGACAGCTACTGATTCCTTATTTTGACAAGTCAATCATGGGACAAAAGCGTGAGGGGAAGAATGATTTTGAGGCCAGTTTGTGCAGCAGGTCCTCCACGTTGCTCAGGAGCTAAAGAAAGGAGCCTTCATATCCAAGGAGACGTAGCAGGCACTGCCTGCTCACGAAGAGAGGAGCTCTGAGCAAGGTTTTTTCATAATGTCACTTCATCTTTCAGCAATATTAAGATGTGGAACCATATTCCAAGTGTTTAGTGTCATGGGAAATGAAGTGGAATATATTTTGTTGGTAATTTCTACAGCAGCAGAGAAGGGAGGGGGTGAGAGCATTCCAGCCAATTACTAGTTTCAGGTACTTCTATATTTAAATTTCTTCCCAGTTACCTCAGCATAATTAATAAATGATATTGCTTCATATTTCCAAGGAAATACAGACAGGTGTACCACATATCACTCCTTTCTTCAGTGCACTGTAAAAGTTCCTCCTCCACACTCTCTATTCTGTTGTTGTAATTAAGGATGTGCATCAGGAAATGCCACGCTTCAAACCTGAGTTTACTGCGTGCTTGACAGACTCCCACAGCTTCCTTCTCCGGAGCTCATTTCCATGGAAAATGCCTCGTGAAACCAGCAGCTTGTTCTTGCAAAGACCAGCTTGATATGTAATGAGGATGCTGATTTTAAACACCTTATTGAGGTCATATTCAATGCTCTAATATAGGATATATTTTCCTCGGTGATATGGGAATTGGTGCATAACATATGGTCCAAGAGGAATGTGGTGAGCCAGGTGGAAGATCCGTTTCTGTCCTGGTTTTGGTGCTCCAGTAACGTGCCTGGGGCATCAGGGGCATGAAAAGACTGGTAATACCATGACATTAATTAGAAATAGGCCTTTTTGTCAGCTCTGAAATCAGGTCCAGCGTGGTACATTCCTGTAAATACTGTGGCTAATGACCAATTTGTTTAGAATAAAAACATATGCACATTTCCGTGTCCTCCTCTGCATAGCTGTAGTGTTTCTGGATGTTTACACTTATTCCTGTGTGCCTACAGAGATTTTCATGTGATTTGCATAAAGGCAATTGACAGCAGATTCCCATGATGGCTCAGGAATCCACAGAGGCTGGGAAGGGTGTTTGTGCAGGAGTGTGAGGTACCAAAGTGCTCCCATGAACCCAGGGTAGCTTTTGGCTGCTTGATCTATGCACGATGCCAGGAGCCTTCCTGGCTTTCCCAGACCCAGTATTTTTTTGGCAGGGCCATGTCCCTTCCTTCCTTCCCCACGGTCACCACAGGAACTGTCCCAGCATCGCTGCAACATCTCTGGCTGACTTTTGCCAGAGTGTTGGTGCTACTCAGCCCCAGTTTCGCTGTGGAAAGGGGTATTTGCTTGAGGTGAGAGCATTTTGTGTCCCAGACAAGCATGATCACCACAGTATAAGAAAGAGATTAGGCTCTTAGAGAACATCCAAAGCAGGACAAGGGAGATGAGGAAGGGCCTTGAGGAGAAGCCGTGTACGGAGTGGCTGAGGGCACTTGGTGTGTTCAGCTGGAGAAGAGGAGGCTGAAGGGAGACCTCATCGCAGTTACAACTTCCTGGGGAGGGGCAGAGGAGGGGCAGGCACTGAGCTCTGCTCTGTGGGGAACAGGGACAGGACCCCAGGGAATGGCCTGAAGTTCTGTCAGGGGAGGTTTAGGTTGGATCTCAGGAAAAGGTTCTTCCCCCCAGAGGGTGGTTGGGCACTGAACAGGCTCCCCAGGGCAGTGAGCACAGCACCAAGGCAGACAGAGCTCAAGAGGCATTTGGATGATGCTCTGAGGCACAGAGTGTGACTCTTGGCGAGGGTGCTGTGCAGGGCTAAGGGTTGGAATGGATATCCTTGTGGGTCCCTTCCAACTCAGCACATTCTGTGATTCTATGAAATCATTTTTGCTGGGACACAAGCAGAGCTCAGGGTCTGCTGTTCTTTTCTCCAGGGAATGGAGGAGCTCAGGATACTCCCAGTGCCCCCCATGTCTTGGTACCACCTGCCTGTGTGAGCAGAAGGGAAGGTGACTCATGTCACGCTTAAAAAGAAATTCCACTTCTATTATTAATGAGAGAGTCCCAATGGAGAAAAATATTGTCTTGATCTCTCTTTTAGACGTATCTAAGGCTCTGATAATTGTGGTATCCGAATTCCAGATTGCCTGTTTTTCTATTTCTGAGAACAGTTTATTTTTCTGCTGGTTTTCTGTGCACCCAGTGCCATCCTCTCCTCTTTTCTGCTGCCCTGTGTACCCTCATGCTCCATTCTCTCTTGCATCCTTGCCTTGTCTTCCTTAAGGCCTCACATTCTTTTACACATAACAGATGTTATTTCCTTATACTTAGTTAATTATTATCCTTGGTTTATGATCAGCCCTTCTTTCTTTTGTGCTCTAGGCTTTTGATCTGGCCCTTCACCTTCACTGCTGACATTTGGATCACTTTTTGCTGGCCTCCAACATATCTTATTCTGTGTCTTTGTCCTTTTCTCATTACATCAAATTC
The DNA here is from genome assembly GCF_022539395.1 of Myiozetetes cayanensis. Lineage (NCBI taxonomy): Eukaryota > Metazoa > Chordata > Aves > Passeriformes > Tyrannidae > Myiozetetes > Myiozetetes cayanensis. The sequence goes on along the minus strand of NW_026086605.1, from coordinate 5,313,264 downwards.
TTCTGCTTTTTCTCTGTCCCTTCTTCTGAACAACTCTCTTTACTCCTGCTTTTCCACCCTGTTCCCACCATGCTCACAGCATCCTGGAGTCCCAGGACCTGGGATGGGACCACTTGAACCACCAGCCAAAGGTGCCACAAAGTTTTCTTGGCACATTTGGCTCCTGCCAGGCTGGAAAGCTGTGGCCAAGTGAGGGGGTTGGTTGCCAGGGCTGTTGGGTGGCCCTGACACGGCTCCAGGCTCAGGCTACAGGCTTGTGTTTCACTGACTTCTCATTTGTCATTGTTAGTCCTTCCTTCCTCATTAGATAATTATCATCCATGCCACCTCCCTTTTCTAATCATTCCTTGAATGCTTAAATTATCATTACATCATTCAGAGATATCTTTGATAACCTCGATAGGGTTTTATTTTCCTTTCTGCAGGTAGTGTGGTTATTGCTGTTCCCTTCTTCCCTTCATGTTTGTCCTCATCTCACTGAATGGTCCCCTGTTCCTCTTTGTTCACAAATTCGAGCAAAAAACTAGGATGTCCTTTTTTTTCCTTACTTTTTTTAATCTGCAGGCAAAGCTTATCCCCACACCACTTTTGACAAGCAATATTTTAAAAGCATAAATCAAATACCCACATTCAGTATTAATTTGTGTCGAGTTTAATGCGTGGGGAGAAAAAAAAATACAAACATGTTCAGGAAGAAAGGAGAAAGAGTAAAAAATAAAAGATGGAGAGAAATCAAAAAAATCAATCAAGACATTTGCTTTTAC
>NW_026086605.1:5200000-5307500 GCF_022539395.1 Myiozetetes cayanensis | reverse complement strand
CTGGAGCTGAGCAGTGTTTGGTGCCTCAGCCTCAGCACTGTTGTCCTCTACCCTTGCACAGTGAAGCAGCAGTGAGCATGTTTCCACTGAGCATCACCACTGAGGTGCAGAGTTCTCCAGAAAACATCACCCCAAGCTATTAAATGGTTGGAACCCATAATTTTAAAGGCCTTTCCCAACCTTAACAGTTCCATTCCTCCTGCCAGAGGAGTTACTCTGAATAATACACTGGTTGTAGATCAGCACTGCTCCATTCAGACGCACATCTCTTTCTGTCCCATGGAAACAATGCAATATTTCATTGTTAAATTGGCCTTGCAATAACTGCTAAGTAACTGTTATGTTTTGTTAAAAGATCACCCCAACTGTTTCAGATTTCTGTTTGTTGGCCTGTGCACTGCTTCATGTTTTCCTCACCCATCCAAGACAAGCTGTAACCCAGGAATTAAAGGAGAGGGGTGGCCAATAAAGAGTTTTGGCTCCCAGCTATCCCAGCTTGACCTTCAATTCCCTAAACCACCTTGTACAAGTCCTGTTTTCACTTCTCCTGCCTTCTTCTCATACATGTGAATAGTGGAACAAGATTTTCTGTACAGTTCACAGTCACTAAATAAATGCAATGCTTGGATAAAAGCAATATTAAATAAGAGGTGTTATTAGTTTACTACCTGAGTAGCTTCATCATATCCCAAAATGTTCTGCCTTTGGCCTGTCCAACTGAGGAAGTCCCGGATGTGTGAATGCAAGGAACATCAAGAGAATCTGGTGGCTCTGATGAGTTAAATGTGTTGTTTGAAAGCCTGGTGTTCACTGCACCCACCAGTGTCCACGTGCTGCTCCAACACAGAGGAAACACACCCAAAATCTTTGTTCCTTAGGTTACCTATCCATAAAATGGGTATAAGCAGTGACATGAGGAGCTTGTCTTTCTTTTGCAAACGTTAATAATGCTTTCAGGTCTGATGCAAGATGTTGTGTAATTATAATAAATAGATATTGACTTCAAAGAGTCTCTGCAGATCTGGGCTTTTTGATCCCATTCTAAAACTGTAATTATCCTTATCCCATAGGCTGAGATATAAAATTATATGAGTTTCAGATTTTCATCTGTATTCTGCTGGAGTGTGACTGCATGTTTTCAAGAGGAGGTGGGAGGATATGGGTCCTCAGACAGTAACAAGTGTACATGGCTGTGCTTTTACCGAGGAATATGGAATTTCTGGGATGAGCTGGGGCTGCACTGGTCTCATTGTGGGACCATATGGAGACGCTTGTACCAAGGGGCTGTGATCATCAGGGACAGTGGGCAGCCAGCTCCAGAAACTTGTTGGGCACATCCATGATGCCCCAGCTTGTAATTAGTATGTGGTCAATGCCCTAATCTGGGACAACACTCTGGTTGAGGGTTGAGGGTGATCCCAGCCACAGATATTGGCCTGGACACCTCAGCTGAGTGGCAGCATCAGAAAAATACCTGCAGGTCAGGGGATGCATTTTCAACATTAATTTATTATTTTAAAATTTTGTCTTTTTATATTCTTATCAAGTGAAAGAGGCCAAACAGATTTTTCACTCTACTCATTTTAATAAAATTGGCTTCCAGGCTGCAATGTCTGGTGCCAAAATTCAACCTGGAAATGCTGGCAGGCTCCTCACTAGAGCGACGCCAGCAGTGGTGTTGCAATTATCAGTTGATCTTCTGTTTAAATACAACCCAGCGTGTGAGCTGAATACAGACAGGTTAGAAAAAAAACTGTGAAAAAGGAAAAAAACCAACATCCTTAACAATTCTAAAATGGGCTCAAGTCATAACATACAAATTGTTTGCTCAGCTAAAATGTGCTAAACCAAAACAAATTAAATGTAGCAGAGAATACGATAGCAGAAGGGTGAAAGTCATTTCAACAAAAGTAAAAAGAATTGGCGTTTCCTTCCAGTCATCTGCATGGCTTTGGTTACCCAGACAGATGGAAAATTGTGTAAAAAAGGGAAGAAATTGCCATCAGAAATTGCAATCAGATGCTGATATACTAGAGGGCCACTTTGGGGGTCTTTTCCTTGCCCACTTGCTCCAGCTCTGGAATCCAGAAGTGCTGCATAGCAGGTTTAACTGGGACTGGATGTGCTGGAGAAATCCCAGCTGTCCTGCTGACCCTCCACCTGCAGCCTGAGCAGCACATCCCAGAGAGCCACAGAACCAGGGTGCATCTCACCTCCATGGGAATAACCCAAAAACACAGTCCAAAGCATTCTGGAGCTAAATCAGACTAACAGCCAGTGGTGCAAAATGGTGCAAGGTTCTTGCCTGCTCTGGAGAAAAAATATGTGGTTATTCCACGTATTCTAGTACCTGAAGGAAACCTGTAAGAAAGACAGAGGGGGACTTTTTACAAGAGAGTGGAGTAAGAGGACAGTGGAGAATAGCTTCAATTTGACAGAGAGTAGGTTTAGATGAGATATTAGGACAGAATTCTTCCCTGTGAGGGTGGGGAGGCCCTGGCACAGGTTGCCCAGAGAAGGTGTGGCTACTCCATCCCTGGAAGTGTTCAAGGCCAGGCTGGATGAAGCTCTGAGCAACCTGGTCTAGTGGAAGGTGTCTCTGCCCATAGCAGGGGGTTGGAACTAAATTGTCTTTAAAGTTGCTTCCAAACCAGGCCATTCTCTGATTCTCTGATTTATCTCTGCATTTTATATTTACACAGTAATAATATCTCCTGGATTTTCCTGCTTTCCTTAACAATGGAAAAACCATAATAGATGGAGATGTTTGAAACACTGAAATGCAAAACATGCCCTTAATGGACAGGTGGCCAAGTGTTAATCTGTGCCTGCTGAAGGCAGCCTGGGCAGCCCTGGGCTGTGGTGCACTGGGAGCAGTGGATGGGGAGCCAGAATGGAGCCATTTGAGATATCAGAGAAACACGAGTTCACAAGTCAAAGGAGTGGAGAGAGGGCAGCTGGTTTTACAATGCTTAATACACTTGCTTTCATGTCACTTTCAGGCCAGATTTTTTCTGAAAAGGGCTGTTAGACAGCTCCCCAAACTGCGATAAGAACCCTTAGCTCTAATATTCCAGTATTAGCATCTGTTCTTTCTTAGGTTACCCCCTTAAATTTCTTTTTCCAACTTGAAAACAAATCCAAACAGTCCTAAACTATAACAAATTACCCAGCAGAGTGTATGAGTGGTTACAGGTTTCCAGCTCCACTGGAAACATGCTGGTCTCCAAACTGTGCAAAGAGAATCCAGCACTTCAAGCACAGCTTCATGCCAAGACATGTGTCCAAAAAAACCCAGATGCCTTCAGTGTTTTATTACATGGAGCGCTGAGCAGTTCAATGGCTCTGAGAGCAGTAGCCAGGAATTTTGGGAAACTGCAGATGCAAACACATACACACGCAGAGAAATATGCAGCCCTGTGACTTTAGCACCGGTGAACATCGGGCTTGTTGCTCAGGGTAGGAACTGCTTCCAAGCTGGGATAACGTGGGACAAAAACATATTGTTTCTTCACAGGCAAGTTCAGATCTGGTGCAACTTGATACAGCAGAAGTTTGGAACTGACTTGTGTGTGTTTAATAATACTTACAGGGTTTATGCCATCAGATTCGGTGTCAGAAGGAGGTGTAAGATAAAGTTTGAAATGACCTGTAAGTAACAGTTAAACAGAGAATTGAGCAGTGAGGTCATGTTGAGACTCGCACGGGCCCACCAGTGTCCTGCAATATAACAAATTAAAATTTCTTGCATTTTTTTTGTCAGAAAAGGTTGAGATGCTGGTGGTGATCAGATTAACTCTTGAGCATGAATATGAACTTTTACCGCTGCCATTATTTATTTTCCCTTCACTTGCCTTGTTTTATATTTGGTTCAGACCCACACTTACAGAGACATGACTTTACAACCTCAACCATTCACAGAGCACCTCAGATGAATTGAAGTTTACACCAAGTTGTTATCAGGAAATCAAAAAATCTCTTGGACTATTTAAAAATAGAATTTGTAAAGATTTAACTGGATAAACACATCACATACTTAATTGAACATTTTTTTAATGTTACACATGTATGTATGAGTTTTAGATTTTTTCCTTTAATTATTCCATCTATTTAAAATATACACATAGAAAAGTATCAAGGGACTCATCCCCTAAGACACGTTATGTTTCTTGGGGATATCAAAAAGAAGAACAGATCTTTGCTAGATGGATGTTCAGTTTATGGGAGAAATTAATAGATTACTACTATTTAAACATAAATACTCTAATGGGTGCATCCTTGTGTCTGAAGGCACATGTGAGGAGGAAAAGTACAGGCTGTTATAAGAAAAAAATTGGATTTTTGATCTCCTTCATGTTGTCCCTTCCCAGCTCTGGAACCCTCTCCAGGTAAGACTGGCAGGGTAGGAAGCAGATTTTCAGTGACAGTACCATTGTGTCTGTGGAAGGAGAAGGTGATGAGCTCCTGGTAAGGCAGAAGCAGGGTATGAGATGGGCAGGAGTCTCAGCTCTGGAGGCTTGGTAGGCACTCATCTGATGTTCAGACTTACAGCTCTGGGGTCTCCAAAATAAGAAGGTCATGGATATACTGGAGCAAGTACAGAAGAGGCCACGGAGGAGCCCCTCTGCTCTGGAGTCAGTCTGGGAGAGCTGGGAGTGTTCACCTGGAGAAGAGAAGGTTCCAGGGAGACCCTACAGCCCCTTCCAAGGCCTACAGAGGCTCTCCAGGAGAGCTGGAGAATGACTTTGGACAAGGGCATGGACTGACAGGACAAGGGGGAAATAGCTTCCCACTGCCAAAGGCAGGGTTAGACGGGATAATGGGAAGGAATACTTGGCTGTGAGGGTGGGGAGACCCTGGCACAGGTTGCCCAGAGGAGCTGTGGCTGCTCCATCCCTGAAAGTGTCCAAGGCCAGGTTGAATGGGGCTTGGAGCAACCTGGTCTAGTGGAGTGGAAGAGGGCAGAGGGCAGGAGTCGATGGGCTTTGATGTCTCTTCCAACTCAAATCATTCCATCTGCTGTGGGGGTTGGAAGTTCACAGTGATTTTTCTGGGCAATTTTCCTTTTTTTTTTTTCTTTTTTTTTTCCTATTATTCCTCCTTTTCTCCTTGTTGCAGTCACAGTGCAATGTTTGCACTGCCTTCTGGAGGATGGGCATAGGGTTTCTCCATTTAACTGCTGCAGCGCTGGCACTGGATGCTTGGACTGACAAGGGCTGAGCCTTGGAGACCACGCAGAGGCATTTCCATGTTCAGGTTAATGACCTGCAGAGATCTGCACAAACACTGCAGGAAGAACTGCCAAAAATGTTGGCACATTTTTGTTGGCCCCACAGCCACCTATTAAGATCATAGTGAGGGGCCAATTTGTGGATACAAGGTACGGTCCGTGTTGGGAACAAGGGGGCTGAAGAACAAGGGAGGTGAGATGTGATTCCTAAAGAGCTGCTGGGGGGGACCATCAGCTTGAGTGACCACAAAGTGGGGTGCCCAGGGAGTGACCTGGGGCTTCAACTTCATCCCTGCTGAAAAGACAAACTAAGCTGCCAGCTCAGCCCTCTGCTGTGGCCTCTGACTTCTTGGAGAGTTTTGCAGGAAGAATATTTTCCACTTTGCTGTGAGGCATGGGAGAGCAAAGGAAAAGGTGAAATGCACTGGGAGAAATATGATAGTTGTAACAGCAACAGGACCTGCCACGTTGGGTGGTCACCCAGCACTACCTGAGACATCAAACTCTGCGGGGAGAGGAACAAGCCTGTCATCCCCTGCGAGTGGGAAAAGCAAGACTGAGCTTTAATCATTTCCCAGATGAAAAGTTCAGCCATATTATAGTTAGTTTTTAGCAGACAACACATGTAAAAGGGTAAAACTTAGATAAGGGGACGACTGAAAAATTCAGCTGATTAAAACAGCTGGAATACTTCTGGTCTTCTTTTAAAACATACTTTTAAGGATTTGAGGTGTTTTGCCATATGAGAGTCTCATTACATGGTAGTTTGTTCTTTTGAGCGAATTGAGGGGTCTACACCTGCATATGCAAAAATGTCCTTATGAGTTTTAACTTTGTTTATTAAAGACTGTGGAAACTGTAAACATTTGTGAATTACAGACTCCCATGTTTTTTCCAAACACACGGGAACATCTCTCTAACTGATAGTAACTACAAATAAAAATGAAGAAATTGAAGCATTTTATGTGAGAGATTTTACTGGAGCTCTCGAGTGCTGCTCTGTAGTGATGGCTGGATGTCAGAGCCTGAGGCAAGAATTGGGTTTGCCCTGTGACACAGAATTATCGAGTGGTTTGGGTTGGAAGGGGCCATAAGGATCATCCAGTTCCAGCCTCCTGACCTGGGCAAGGACACCTTCCACTGATCAGGTTGCTCAGAGCTCCATCCACCCTGGAATGCTGGCAGGGAGGGAGATCTGTGCTGCTCCTCGGGGTGTATGTGTGTATGAACTCTCCACATTTTCCACACTTTCCTGCATTCATTTCAACCATCACTTTAGTGTGACTTACTCCCTTTATCTATTTCCTCTTGTGAACTTAGTCAAGATGAATTTGAGATACTTTTGGGAGATCCTGGTGCTTAGAGAACTGGTGTTGAGCACTTCGTGAAAATCAGTTTCCTTTGCCAATGTTAGTTATTAACACAAAGCTTGAGGCAGTGGAAAAGCTATCCAGGTATGAAAATCTAGGATGTTCCCTTCAAGGTTGATTCAGCAAGAAATCACTCTGAAAATCACCATATCAGCTGTATTAGGTAGGGACTGCAAAAAAATCATCTATTAAAAATGTGTTTGGATAATGAGTGTATGTTTATACATGTGGTGTATACACATATATAAATATCCTACTTATGCTGTATATGGGAGGACAGCTGTTTGGTTTGATAATTATATTAAAAAGTTAATATATATTTAATTTCTGATGCTGCTGAAGAATGTGCAAAGGCATTCAAGAATTTCACTGGGCTTTGTAAAGAACTTAAACATGTATGATTCATTCTTGTTATTTATTGCATTCAGAATATGACATTTACCTGCCTATAAAGACTCTTCCTTCAACTTTTTAAAATCTATGTGCTAATCAGGCTTTTGGTTTCCATAACTTGCAAATTGGTAGAAAGCTACATGATTCACTTTGAGAATATTTTTGTTCTTTATTTTATTATATGAGACAGATCAATGCATCATTAGCTCATATTTGAAGAGAACTTCTTTAGGAACTGCTTTTTATTTCAGTAAACATTGACAGTTTTGTTTCTTCAGCTCCTTGAAAAACCACTTTGTGTGTACTCATGTAAAGAATGCTCCTGCAAATGGTTGGCACAATCCTGTACTCATTAAAGAGGAAATTGAGATTAAAAGAGGAGCATGCCAGAGAATTATCTGTAAATAAAAGCACATTTAGCACCGTGCTTAAACTGAGGAGGCACTCATGTCTCTTGGAAAATAATGTCTGTGCTCTTTGTATTGCACTTTTTAACAGCACAAACTTGTGTCTTTGTATTATAATCAGAATTCTAATGTCTTTGCATCTTGTCATCTGGCCTCTGGAGTTGAGAATGATATAAACGGGATATAGCTGGTAAATGTCAGGGATGCTGACGAGATGTCAGCAGACCACAGCTGAGAGCTCTGGAATTCAAATCAAGAGAGGTTGATCCTTATCTCAAACGATGTGTTTGAGATCCCTCGCCCCTTCCCAAACTTCCTGGGGCTCCAGCACGGGAGGCTGAGGGTGCTGTAGTATTTTCCTTTGCTGTACAGGCTGCAAGCGCCTGGAAATTCAGCCCGGTCACGATGAGAGTCTCTTAATTTAAGCACAAAGAAAACCAGGCAGGCACTTTCTTGTGAGCTTTGAATGCTATGAGTCGCTACTTCTGAGTGTTGTTCCACCTTCTGCACATTTAACCCGAGTCCAAAGGCACTGATGTGCTGTCCTGGTTTAAAAGTAGGTGGGAAATTGCCTTGCGGAGACACTAAATGCTGTTTTAGGATTAAATCCCTTGAATACCTCAGCTTACTACACAGGTTACAGCAAGATGCTCAACTAATGAATCATCATTGAGCACTTGCATTTGCATAACGGAGGGAAGATGAGGCACCACACAGAGGAGGGCAGCCTCTAATTTATGAACAGGAGACCAGATTCATTTTTTTACAACTTTTTTTTTTCCATTTATGTTTTTATATGTCAATGTAAAAATGTTTCCATGGAGACTGTAAAGGTTTTTATTAAAAGGTCGATAATATACCTCCTACATAATAATTTAAGCAACTTGAGTGAAACCTTATGATCTTATTTTTCGACATGTTCCAGTTGGCACTTTTCCCCCCATGGTAACCTGTGCCAGAAAAATGCAGCAAAACTGTAAAACCTGGGAATATGGCATTGTAGCAGCACATATATATCGATATAGAAATATTAATGTTTAGGGGTAAAAAATACATTAGCATGATAAAAGTAAGTTGGCTGGGTGCTGTGGTTATGTAATACTTGGTGCTAACATGTAGCATGTACTGCTTATGCTACACCAGCATATTTTGTGATATATAATCCAGTGTTTATCTATATTCAAATTAGAATCTATATTTTTACTCTGCTCCCTGGTGATGTATTATTTAAACAATCTCAGTCACAAAAAATAAACGTAAGGACTAAAACTAAAATAACTCTGAAGTATTTTTCCCAGTCCTGATTACACTGCACTCTCTGCTGTCTTAATATATCTTTAATTATTATAACTGATCTGAACACAAAAGGGACGGATTCTCAGCTGCAGGGAGCTGGCTTAGCTCCACAGAAAATTCCAGTGGAAGGGGGTTAACTTTCATCAGGAGTAAATCAGACCCAGCTTCGTATTTCCTGTCCTGTTTTGTCCCATCCTTTGCATTTTAGTGGTCTGAGACAAATGGTGAACAAACCCCCGACCTCTGCTCTGTCAGGATTCACTCTCTTTGCTTTCTCTTTGATTTCTCCTGCTCTTTGGCTCTGGGAAAGAGGCACAAAAAGCTGCAGACACCGGTTGTGCATCGTCACTCCCTTTGGTTCTCAGGTACAACTGCAATGCAAGGGGAGAGCTGAGGGCTGTTGGTGCATCAGAGGAGTGTGTGGAATATCTGTGCTCTGGGATAACACTCCTCCCAGAGAACATTTGCCCTGAGCAGTAGCTGAGGACACCATAAACCAGAGCTGGCATCAACACTCCCAGCCCCCTGCTGCCAACAACACTTCCCTAAACCCCTTCCAGTGCCACTCTGAGAATAACAAACCCACTTCACCTTCCTGAAAGGCAACTCTGCAAGCAGAGGAAACTTCCCAGCATTTGCATAACCTTAATCTTCTGGTGAACATTTGCAGATTCTACACTCTTGCTTTCAGCAGCCAAGTAGCAAACACAAGGCCTTTTAACTGTGTGCTTTTTGATTAACCAGTAGTATCTGGGAATAATAATTGGTCATGGCCATCCATCCTACGGGGTTGATTAACTGGGAATAAGCTGCACATTTTTTCTTTCTTTTTCCCTTTTCTCTCTCTCTTCCCATTTTTTTTTTAATTTTTTTTTTTTTTAAACTGTAAAGCTTTTCTGTGGTAATTCCACCATTCATTAGGATGGAGAAATTGGCTCCAAACCAAGTACATCTGCCAAAGCCATTATTTCCATCATCACACTCTGCATCAGTCTGCAGTGCAGCCTTGTAGGAAGACAATGTTCTGTCCCCTTGTGGTTCTTAAGTTATGGGTAAGGAGCTTACATATATTAAAAGGAGGGTCTTCACTTAGTCTCTTAATCTTTATGAGCACTAATAATAGTCAACTCCTTTTCCAAAATTTAGAAACACTTGCTTTCACCATAGAAGGGTTGCACATGTTAGAAGATAAGTCTCAGCTCAGTGAGATTAGGAGCTCCATGTTTTTGTCAAATACCTACACAATTTAGGTTTTAAAAAGGGGCCTCTGTAGCTTTAATGCATACACTCTTCCCCCTATACTTACATTCTGTATCTTTAAGAGGATAATTGCTGAATTGAAATTTGAGAGTGTTATCTTAATAACCAATTACTCAAATAACTTTGAAATTGGCTTAAATTGGCTCGTCATGCTACATTTACCTGAATCTTTTTATGGGAAAGTTAGGAACAAAAAAAAAAAAAAAAAAAAAAAAAAAAAAAAAAAAAAAAAAAAAACCTTTGGCAGCCTGATTTGTTTAGCATTGCTGGAGGTTCCTGTTTGCAGCAGGGAGAGTGGCCCAGTGTAACCCCAGCACAGACCCCTTGCCCAGTCACCTCCGGTATGGTGGAGGAATGTGGTGGGAGGCCAGGATTCCTGGACCCTGCTGCCCCCGCTCACCCCACGGGCTCTGATCCCCCAAGGAGCTGCCAAAACACTGCCTGCTGTGACCTCATGGCAGTTTCAGCTTCCTTGGGAGGGGCAGAGGAGGGGCAGGCCCTGAGCTCTGCTCTGTGGGGAACAGGGACAGGACCCCAGGGAATGGCTGGAGCTGTGTCAGGGCAGGGTTTAGGTTGGATCTCAGGAAAAGGTTCTTCCCCCAGAGGGTGATTGGACACTGAACAGGCTCCCCAGGGCAGTGGGCACAGCACCAAGGCTGACAGTTCTAAAGGAGCTTTTAGATGATACTCTGGGGCACATGGTGGGATTTTGGGATGTCCTGTGCAGGGCTAAGGGTTGGACTTGATGATCCTTGTGGGTCCCTTCCAACTCAGCACATTCTGTGATTCTGTGCTCACTGCAACACAGAGAGGGATTTGGGAATGGGAGGATGGAGAAGATGGAGAAATTTGCCACCTCTTCACAATGCATTTACAGCTCATGAACCAACAGTATGGAGAGGAGGAAATGAAGACATTTTCCAACTCTGCTTATAATTTTTATTAAAAATAGAGAAAATAAATATAATATTTTTAAAGAGTTCATATATTTAGTAGTATAGCTGGATAATATGGATATGGTTCATATGTTTAGCACTATGAAGTTCTGTGGGGGGATGGTAGATGTTACCCTGCATTCTGCACTCAAGTAATTTCATAATTTCCTGATATAAAATAGAAAAAAAAAGTAAAACTTCAGTAAATTCAAATGCCTTTCCTTAGAACTTTTCAGACAACTGAATTTCAGAAACATTTTATAGTACATGTGAATAGAACTCATTTACCCTGTGAGCAGGATCTCCAGTTGACTTTCCAAACTGGCCCGTGTGTCTCATAGCTCGAAACTCAGAATTTACCAGTTCAGATTCATTGTTTTATTCTGGAACACCTGAGTATTTTACCCTGCTCTTGGAAGCACTGGATACAAGATCAGATTGCTTGCAGCCAACACAGAGGGCATTGCTGGTCGCTAATGGATCGTGTTCTCCATGGCCTGGCTGCTGGGAGGTGGAGCAGTGTCTGGAGTGTGATGGATCTGCCGACAAGGCAAAAAAAAATCATTCTGAATCCTCTTTTGTTTTGCTGCATTACCAAATTTCAGACATGTAAAGAACCAAAATTCACAAAAGCGAGTTTGATTTAGGGGGAGTCAGAATAACAAATAAGGTGCTACGTGTTGTGCTCACTCCTGGACAAGCAGAGACTTATTCCAGGGAGCAGGAAAGATTGAAGGGAGCCCACTGGACCTGCTGAATGCCTGGTACCTTTTGTCCTGATGTGCTGCCTTCACAGAATGCTGTGAAACAGCACACACTCTGAGGTTTTGGCTTTCTCCTTGAATTTTAAATTTTTTTTTATTTTTTTCATGATTGAGTCTTCCAAGTTAGAATATTCTTCCTCTCCTATTAAATGCTATTCCATTAAATGGAACACTGTGTTTTCATATTAGATTATTCTGAATATTTGACCTTTGGATAATCCTAAAGCGCAACAACATTTCCCTGCAGTGTTAGTTTTACTGAGCATCTCAAAATGGAGATAGTTCACAATCAGAGTGAAGTTTGAGTTTGTGAGGCCTCATTTTTCTGAATGATCTGACAAACAGGAATAAGGGGCAGCTCTAAATAACCCTAATCTCCCACTCAATAATTTCAAATACATTTGTCCTCCAACTAAACAAGTAGTTTCAGGCTATTCCTTGTCCAGTTTTCTCAGTAGAATATCCAGATTATCTTTCAACAGCTGGGAATACCCAGGGATAAAACTAGATCTTTCACTGTTCATTTTACAATGTCTTATCTGTTCTTATCAACAGACCCAAACTCTGTCAGGTGAGATAAAATGCCCAAAGCAAGAGTTTGATGATCCAAACTGTATTGGTTTTCTTTGATTCTCAGCCTTTGTGAGTATAACAATAGAAATATGTCTCTGAGAGTTTTTGTTTTCCCTAACCTCTTTTTTTTCTGGAGCCCCTGGTGGTCTAGGGGTAAAGGCGCCGCGCTATCACCGCGGAGACCCGGGTTCGATTCCCGGTCAGGGCCACTGCCGGGCAGGTGGGGCTCGTTAGCCCTTAAAGGCAACCCACCTACGTCCTGAGGACCTCACTGCCACCGTCCAAGCTCGCTTGGCCCCGGCAGATGAACCTTAGGATTAAAGGGTGGGCTCAGTTCTGCGCACACTGTGTCTCACCTAAAAAATCCAATGCGCAGGCTGGAAGGTGTAAAGACCTTCCCCGGATCTTCGCTCGCGAAGACTGGCCATTATTATTATTATTATTATTATTATTAAACCTCTTTTTCTAATCCTCTCATTCAGATCTTCCACAATTATCACTAAATTAAATACACTTTTCAAACTCATTCCAATACCAGGTAAAAATTCAGTTTTGGTTTGGAAGGGAACTTAAACATCATCTCATTCCCAACCCCTCCATGGGCAGGGACACCTTCCACTAGCCCAGGTTGCTCCAAGCCCTGTCCAACCTGGCCTTGGACACTTCCAGGGATGAGGCAGCCACAGTTTCTCTGGGCAACCAGTTGCAGCAGTCTGAGACAAATCAAGTCTTATACCCTACAAATAATGACCCAACTTCAGCTGATTTTTGTGACATTTCAGCTATCTAGGTCCAAAAAGATGAATTATTAAATTCACCTATTTGTTCCAGACCCTACCCAAATTTTCATGTTAGATTTGATCATTTCAAATACCTCTACTCCAAAGTAAATATTTTCACAGCAACAAAATGTAAACACACATCTTGCCATTTTGTGTGAGGTTAAAGAAAATTTTCCAACTAACTCGCCTAAATGTCCCAAGTTCAAGCCACAAATCAAGTCAGCCAATGTCCTATGCTTTTGAACCCTAAACACATCCTTATCTGAGAGTAAACATGGAATTTCCTCTCAAAATTAAGCATAATATTAATATTTCCTGATGGTTTTCCTTAGCCAAATTCTTTGTGTTTACAGGATTCAACAAGAAAATTTGGTGTTCAACCTATGGCCATCCCAAATTCCTTTCCCTGGTTCTTCTGGCCCCACCTTCACCTCCTACAGCATCTGAGGCTCTTCTGATCCCTCGACCACTCCTTCCTGTTGCCCTTGTATTCTCCTATGCTGCTGTCTCAGAAGCCACTGGAGAAGAGGTTGGGTTTTGAGAGGGAGATATTTTTGGCTTTGCAAAACACACTCTTCTCCGATGATTTTCTGAAGTGCCAAATGGCTCAGGGATCGAGAAAGAATGCACTTTTCCTGAGTACTCTTTTTTACTTTTTAATAGAAAACAGGTTTTCTATGGGATCCAAAATGGAAGAGGAGAAATCTGAGATTTCTGCAGGCATTTAAGGACATATGTATAGGATTTAGATGAGTATAAATTCACGTGCATAAATGATAAACGAAATACCAGCCACAGAGTATTCTTTATTTCTGTCTCTAGACTGTTCTACTCTGACTCTTCTTTGAGAACCTGGTCCTGGAGCTACACCTGTATCAGAGGGGAGTGAAGCCAGGGTGACATGGCCTGTGGAGAAGTGCTCTGACTGTAGCTCCTTTCCTAGATTGGATTTGCTCCAGGAAATCCTCCTCTGGAGCAGGAGCTGTCCCAGCTTCCTGCAGATAACACATTCATAGCAGTTCATCAGGTCTCATCGTCTGTAACGCGAGGAGCTGAATTCCTGCTGGAAACACTGACTCCAATAATGGCACACAGAACTTCAGGACAACCCATGTGTTTTCAGAAATTCCCTTTTAACCAGGAGCATACACAGCACAAGCTCAAATCAGGAGTGCTTCCAAGGGAATTCATCAGCCACTGGCTACACAGATGCCTTCTCACAGATGTTGGGAAGAAATGCTCCTGGAAGCCAGCTGGATACGGGTCAGGCCCCAGCTATCTGCCCATGCTTCATGTGGCCGAATCTCTCTGCCCAGCCTGACAAAGATGACAGAAGAGAGAACTTTCATCACCAACCAAGATCTCAGGCTTCTGAGATTCCATCTCAGCCGGGGCCTTGCTCAGCCCTCAAAGTCCCTCCTAAGCTTCTCATGGAAAAATGGAATTCCAGAACAGCCCATGTGCACCTTTGACTTGTGATACAAACTAAAAAAAAAGATCCCAAGACTCGATCGAAACTGCAGCATAAAATCCTCCTTGCACAGCAAAAATGCTCATTGGAAACATATACAGGAGACAGCACCATTCCCAACCTGCCTGAATTTCTGCCCCAGGGGCCACCAGCCAGGAGGGGTGACCCCAGACCTTTTTCTCTATGAAATGTGTGTCCCTTCCAGCCAAGGCCTTGATGACACGATTATGGTGTAGTTTCAGTTAAAGAAAATTGATAAATTCTCTTGTCCACATAAAAGAAGTCCATACCCCATTTAGCAGTGCAATTTGCCTACCCACCGTCACTAACATAAATCTCCTTTATTAACTGACTAATCTTCCTTCCTTCCCTCTTTTTCCTTCAGTCATACTTTCTTTAACCCTCCTTATATTAAGCATAAAGTACAAACCACAAAACCCCACTTCATTCTTTCTGCTCTCCCTAACTGCAAAAACAATGGTCTTTCATGAGAGCCAGGGCATTTTTCAAAGAGGGTTTTCTTTTTTGCCTCACCCAGCCATCCACTGGACATTTCTGCTGCCAGGTGTGGGCTTGGTCTTCCACTCCATGAGAAAGATTTGCTCTTTGCAGTATTTCCCATCCAATTAGAAGCAGGAAATACTGGAAATCTTACCAAAAAAATTTTTCTTTTTGCCTCCAAGATTTTCCATTCCAGCTTTCCAGACCCGAGGGGCTCTGGGAGCTGAGGCTGGATAACAACCCAAATTACTGGGCTCTTGCTCAAGCTGCAACCACCCCAACCCCATCATAGCTTGGCCACCTCTTCCCCAGCCACCTGCACCATTGTCACCTGCCTTCCACCACCTCTGTGGGTGTAAATTAGTCTTCCTGCATGGCTGTGTGAAAGAGAAGTAAAGGGTTAAAAGAAACCTTATAAGCCAGCCCGGAAGAAGTACGAGGCATACAAGTCTTATGTAAATGTGCAATAAAAATGAGGAAAGGGAAAAAAAAAATAATAACGTGAAGATGAGGGTGCTGTTTTTATTCCCAGTGTGGGCTAATAATTAGGGTGAGAATGTCATGCAATGAATTTAAAGCATCTCGTACTTGCTGTAGCCTTTGTTACTGTTTTTACCTCCTATTGGATTAACTCCCCTCCTAACCAATACAATATTTTTCAGCAATAAAGCATTCACTCAATATTCCTTTTCATAAAACCCTCCATGGCTGTAAGAAAACATAATTGGATGTGCACTATCCAGCTTGAGCTTCATAAACATTAAGTCCAACAACATGTTATAAATAATAGTGATACAGAAGATTAGCTCTATTAACCTCCTAACTGAGCTGGAAGCATTAGCCTCTTCCAGAAGAGCTACCGCTCCGCGATGCAAAACTCGGTGTCTGCCTTTAATTTCCACCCTTGCTGCTGTTCCCACATCTGCCTTACAGACCTTCCATGCTTCTGGTCCTCTCCAGGTCAAAATGCACAGTGGCAGATTGGCATATTGAGCTATTAATATGTTGCTCTATGCGTTACAGATGTTGCATAAATGAACGGCGCTCTATCACTGCGCCTTGACACGGGGGCCCCAGGGGTGGGAGGCTGAGACCCAGATCTGTCTACAACCTGCCTACTCTGGCAAAAAAAAAAAAAAAAGAGGGGGAAAAAAAAAGAAAAGGAGAGTTACCCCTTATTGCAGAATCACATTCCAGCTCGCAGAGTCAATTTTTCAGATGTTCTTGCTTTCCTGTTCCTTGTTCCTTCACTCAGACCTCATCTGGCCGCGGTGAAAAATGATGTGACGCAGTTTTTTATTCTGCACTTGACACCCTTATGGAAGGCAACGTGGCTCATTGATTCCAAACTCCTCAAAGGTCAAGGCACTAGGAACAAAGATTTTTTGGAAGCAGCCCAGGAAAAACTTTAAACCCAGGCCCTGTATACCCAGAAAAAACAGAACTGTTAATTGTTACCCCTTCTGTCGCTATTAAGCCTCGCATGAACACTGAACATATGTTCCCTGATCATGTACTTTTATATTAAAATGTTATTGAGTCACCAGGTGAAATGTGTATTAAGTGCACAGCTGAAAATAGACAGTAGGTTTAAATCTTGACAGCAAACAGCTGCAGAACTTTGAAAACTTAATTCAAATAATGTAATCAATAGGTTATGCTACAATTTTAAGTTTCCTCAAACACTTTCATATGAAAAAGGATATTAATTCATTGGAGATTAGTTCAGCTAAAAGATAGATTTTTCTCTGTCACCTCTAAAACACAGATAAAAAAAGAATTTGAGATGTTTTAAGAAGTGCAAACCATATTTTTCTGGTTTAGCACACCACAAAATCATGTGCCTTTTTATTCCACACTCTCTCACTCTTTCTCCAGTGCAGATTAATAACGATTACTCACTGCACTGTTTACTCATTCTGCAGCTGTACAGGTTTTGAAATGCTAATATGTGAATTATGTTCTCATCATAAAAATTGGGGAATGGGTCATATCCAAACAAAACAGAGTGTAAGGAGAGAACATGAGTTTATTCAGATACACATAAAACATGCCATGGCCATGGAACCTAAGGTGGAATAAAGCCATGGAAAATAAACAGGCATATTTGCATTTGAACCATTGGTTGGGTCCTTCCAGTTGATCTTTCATAGGAAGCTGGGTCTTTATAGAACCACAGACTGTTTTGAGTTGAAAGGGACCTTAAAGATCATCTCATTCCACCCCTTTCCATGGGCAGGGACATCTTCCACTATCCCAGGTTGCTCCAAACCACGTCCAACATGGCCTTGAACACTTCCAGGGAAGGGCTTCTTCTCACTGCTACTGAGGCCATCCATGCATCCATGCATTTTCAGAGTCACTCCTAGGGAAAATCCTCATCTTTTTGTGGCTATTCCAGACTTTGTGTTGGGTGGAGAGCAGGTCAGGAACATCTGCAGGGGAAGGGGGTCCCAATGACAGGGAATTAACTGGTAGCTAATATATATCTGAACCCAGGATTTTGTTACATGGGAAACACCCATTACTGAAAGGGGCCTACAAGCATTAAACATATATGAATCATTAAATTTATTATATATTCTAGGGGTTTGTGTTAAAATACACAGTGCTTTGGTGCAGCAGCATTTTCTGAATGTGGGAGCTCCCAGCACCTCCAGCACCTTCAGCAGCAGAAACTCTTCACAATACCATTTCCCACAAAAAATCAGTGTTGTCAAAGGACTATCTCAGCTCTCGCATGTGGTAGGGACTCTGTTATTTTCTGTTCCTCTTTTTCACCTGGATAATCTGTTTGGTTGCACATTAAATACACGGACACATGTTTGGTGTCTCTTCAATTAAGTGAATTTTCCAGGGTAACCATGCTTGTTCTCACTTCTCAGCCTCTCATTATTTTGTAGCGAAGTCTTTAACACTGCAGACCTGTTCCATAAGGAAAAAGAGTCTCCCTAAACAGGAGTCAGGAATCCTGAAGTCGTACTGAAACGTGTTTATATTCATTCTTTCCTTTCATTACATAGGATTGCTCTAGATTTAACTGAACCAAAGCAAATGATTGTGCTGGCATGCTGAAAGGGAAATTATTAAAATCTCCAGGAGTTTGTTTTAAGAAAGGGATTTTTAAATGATTTAGTTTTTATCCAGTCTCCAGTAGGTCTTCTGTTTGAGTGTATAGGTTACATTAAAATTTTAATGATTTTATTTCTATGTATTTACAGGAATTTTTTTCATAGGAACTCAGGAAAGGGTCTCACAAGATTCAGAACTTGAATTCAGTGTGATTTACTAGAAAATGTGAAAATTACTTCAGTGTGAAGTACTAGAAAGAGAATCTTCTCAAATTATTTTCAATTTGTGTGGATCCTGTTGATATAGATATGTATTTCCGTGTGCAAAATGGTTAACAGCAAATTTTGACCCAAAGGATTTTTCTCCTGTAGAGAAGGGTGTTCACCTGAGTTGTTTCTTGTTATTTTCCTTTTAAAAAAATATATAACCTATTATTGAACTGTAGAGAACACAGATTCTCAGTGCCCTTTGAGGTCTAATTCCACTTATTTCCTTGGTGTGACGTTTGCTGGGTGTTCAGCGCCCTGGCTTGGTTTCTGGGATAGTGCAGGAGAAGAGTTGAAAGTCCATCTGCACTACTCCCACGAAGGCCTCCAGATTCCACTCCATGAACTGACTGCTCTTAAAAAAGGCAACACTTCATGTTCATGCAGAACAAACCTTCCTGCCCTGGGAAATTTCTTCTTACGTGACAGGTAAATCAGATAGGGAAAACTCCGTTTATTAATTATCATCTGGTGGGTCCTCATTACCAGATTACTTTTAATCTGCAAGCCAGGCCAGCACTGGGAATGTACTTTTTTTCCCCTCTCTGTGCCTTGAATGATGATTTGTTGACTCTCTTTGATATCTGCAGGCATGGAGAAGCTGGCTGGGGGAGTTGGGGAGGCAGCTTTACCTCAGGGCTTTTTGCTTGTGGGCAGGAGAACATTGTGAGGAGCCCAAAATTATCTGCACTCAGAAAAGGGAAAGGGAGTATAGGGAACTGCAGCCCTTGCCTATTGCCAGTGCTGTGTTGCACTGAGAGAAAACTCCAGCAATTCTAAGCCCAAAAAGGAGGATCTCTGCCAAGTATCATTTGAAGGTGCTGTGAGGCTGGGAATTGGTTCCTCATTAGAGATGCTGAGATTTCTCTCTTTGGAAGGGCAGTTTTCCAGCCCATGGAAATTCATGGGAGGTGAACATGGACATGCAGGTAAAATTGCCAAAAATTCTTAAGAGGTGGGTGAATTCAGCAAACCGAACTGGAAGTTGTTCTCAGGATGCCAAAAACTTCTTGCTTGGTGCCAAAGAGTTGCAGTTTCAACATCTCTTATATTTTTCATGCTGCACTGCCTTGGCTGATAAGTTAAATACAATGTAGATCTGTTGCTCAGTGGTATCTGTTGATTATTGATTTTTAAACACATACATGTATACAAACATATATAAATATATATATATAAATATAGCTAAATTGGATTAGTTTGACCAGTTTTTATAAATATATTTAGCTGATGCTTCAAATTAAGTTATAGGTCTCTCTGAGTTACAATTGCTAAAACTATGTAAGAACTAAAAATTAACTTTGTAGAAACCACAGGCAGAAATAAAATATAAGAACTTTAATATCAAAGCCTGTTTGGCACTTTTTTCCTTTAATATATTTCTTGAGATTAATATAGAACCATGGAAGAGCTTGGGTTGGAAGGGAACTTAAAGATCATCCAGCTCCACCTCCTGCCATGGACAGGGACACCTTCCACTATCCCAGGTTGCTCCAAGCCCCATCCAACCTGGCCTTGGACACTTCCAGGGATGGGGCAGTCAGAGATTCTCTGCACAACTTATGCCAGGGCCTCACCACCCTCTCAGGGCAGAATTCCTTCCATATATCTATTCTAAATTTCCCCTCTTTCAGTTTGAATTAGTAAGTGCATATTTATTCTACTGGGATCCTGCAGATTATCGATTCCCATTTCCAGAATGGATACTCCTGAGAGGCAGCAGGAACTGGGAGTAGTTTGGGAGCACCATTTCAGAGGAACTGTAGAGCAGATAGTTTTGTTGATGAAATATCTTAAAAACAGTTACCTGGAAAGCAGCAGCATAAACCCAGGTAACCAATAGTTATTTGAGAACCCTGACCCACCTGGGGCATCATTGCACTGCAAAGGGGCAAAATCTGATTTGCAGCAGGGAAACAAAACCCTCTTGAATGATGAAGCTCCTCAGTGAAGGGCATGATCCTAAACTCAGGTGTTTTGTCCATTAAGAAACCCAACTGCAGAAAGATTTGTACAAGGAAGAGCTTCAGGCAGTAACACCTGAAACCCAAAAGGCTGGTCTGGAAAAAGGCAATGCTGACTCAGTCTTTTTTCTTGTTCCTGCAGGAAGAGCTCTGAACAACATCCCAACTGTCTTAATGAGAATTTGGGTTTCTCAAGTAGTTTTGAGTCAGGACTAGCTACTTAAAACTCCATTTAGAACCTAAAGCAGAGAGACTGATTTTCTACTGAAGCCCTTGGGGACATTTTTTAACCGAGTCAAATGAAAAGGAAATAAATTTTGGAGGAAATTGAGAAAGAATCTTCTTTGACTTTTTTTCTCCCCAATTTGCTTTATATTTTTCTTTATCTTCCATGGTCCTTTTTGCAAGCAACCATCCTCCCCATGCACAGTAGCTCTGAGCTGTCTCCCACAGCTGGATGCAGCTGCACCAGTGGTTGCAAGCACCTTGCATCCCTTCTATCATTGCTCTGATATTGGAAATATCTACAGATGCATTCCCTTCCTCAGAGCTCCTCTAATGCCAACCATCAGCTGGGTGAGGAGACTAAACCAGGAGAAAGAAAAAAAAAGGAAAGAAAAGGGGAATAAAAACAGCAGACTTGGGAATAGATACATTAAGCATTCTATTGTGCTTGCCCCAAAATGATATTCTTGGGAATTTAAGCAACATTTTATTGCTTGCTGTATTTAAAAATATATACTTCATCCAACTCTTCTTTACACAGTGGTGCTGCTAAACTTTTAGCATATTTTATGTGTTCAAATAAACCTGAGAGCATGGCTTGCAATGCTAAGGAAAAGGCAGCAATTTACTGGCAAAACTCGATTTCACACTTGTAGTCTTTACCCAGAGCCTGACGTTGTTCTGTTTGCTAATTGTAAACCTTGTCACTTTTCCAGTGAGCACAGAAGTCTTATTTCACATCTGGGCTAAGGCTTAAACCAAGATGGAATAGCACAAGTAGACATAAGAGTGAGAGTTCAGGGTCTAAAGGCATGACTAAACCCAAGAATTTGTAGTATCTAACAAAAATAGTTTAAAAGCATGAAACTACCCATGGTTCAGGCCAGTGCTGGGGAGCAGAGAGGGAGAGGGGTAAGGATGTTTGCGGCCTGGTGTCTCCAGGAGCTGCTTCAGACTCCAGCTCCAGCCTCTGTAGTAACAATTTTCATAGGACCTTCCCTCCTCCAACAGAAATTTTGAGTTCAAATACGTGTCATCTCAACTTTCCTTCAGATATTGTTGTTGATGAGTACTTCAAAATGTTCTTTAAAACCTCAGGGAAAGGACATCATCTGACTCCTGTGGCCACTTCGCTGGGTACAGGCTTACCTGATCACCCCTCCAAATGGGCTAATCAGCCTCTCCATGTTTGTTTGGGTTTGTTTGTTTTTTTTTTCTCAGAAACATGATAAAATGCTGCTTTTCTGGGGGATTTCTGCTTGCAATGATGTTTGCTCTGCCTGTGCCTGGGAAAGAAGGACCCTGTGGTCACCCCTGGAACCCAGACCCGGCGTCACACCAGGCAGTGTCACGTCTTCTGCAGGCACAGCCCACAAACCAAGTGATCTGAGCCAAGCCATCTCAGAATTAGAAAAATGAACTTAATCTTAGGCTGTCAGCTCAAAGTTTCCCCACAGTTTCACGGAGTAACCTTTTTTTCCCTTAGGGAAAAAAAAAACTGTGGGCTTCTAGCAAACCTTGGTAAGGACTTATTTTGTTTGCTTTTGCAAGACTATCAACAAACCGAACAATGTAGGTTTGTTTTTAATTGTGAAACTCTTCCTATCACACATTTTCCAGCTCCAGAGAAACAAGGCCACCGTGTGTGAAATATGAGGATTTGTAGGATTTGTGCTTTGGATGCCATTAACATCTCCATAGATGTTTTAAGGTAAATAACTGCCACTGTGGCTGTAAACTGGCATAAGCCCTGTGGAAAACCCCCAGACATGAAGGAAACTTTCCACCTTTCACAAGGTGGTGTCTTCATCCCAGTTACATGGTTTATCAATGCAAAGAGACGAGAGAGAAAGAGGAAAAATCCTCTGGCTGTCCTTCATCACACAACTTGTCCTGGAGCCTGGGCCTGTAGTTGGACACGGAACAAACTTACAAATACTGCTAAAGGTTGAGAAAACAAAGCCATAAGCCACAGGCGTGACTTTTTCCCCTCTTGCATAGACTAGTTGGATGACAGGATTGCTCTGGTGGTTGGGTTCAGGGTGACTGTGAAGGGACATGATAGGAAGAGAGCTTGTACCAGCACTGAAAACACATCAAAGGCATTTCCAGGACTTTTCTGAGTGCTGCATGAAACCAGGCATGGCAGAGGATGTACAAGATGGTCATTGAATGGTTTGGGTTGGAAGGGACCTTTAGAGGTCAACCACCCCAATCCTCCTGCAATGACCAGGGACATCTCCAACCAGATCAGGTCAAACTGGCAGAGGGAGCCTTCTGTGGCTTTTTCCTCTGTTTTGTGTGAAGACTGATGCAATCAACCCTCAGCATAACCCCTGACCATGGCCATGGGTGGCTGCCCCTCTTCACCACCAAGGTCAAACAGCTGTTGGTACAACTGACTACCAAAACTGCTCAACATGGTTTAGTAGTTGAGGTGGTATTCGGTCAAGAGCCGGACTTGATGATCTTGGAGGTCATTTCCAACCTTCCCTATGAGGTAAGGCTAAGAAAAGTGGGATTTTTCAGCCTGGAGAAGAGAAAGCTTCAGGGTGACCCAATTGTGGCCTTCCAGTGCCTACAGGAAAGATGGAGGGAGACGATTTATGAGGGTCTGGAGTGACAGGATAAGGGGGAATGGCTTCACACTGACAGAGAGCAGGTTTAGATTGGAAAAGATTCTTGACTGTGAAGGTGGTGAGGCCCTGGCACAGGTTGCCCAGAGAAGCTGTGGCTGCCCCATCCCTGGAAGTGTCCAAGGCCAGGTTGGATGGGGCTTGGAGCAACCTGGGCTAGTGGAAGGTGTCCTTGCTCATGGCAGGTGGATGGGCTTTAAGGTCCCTTACAACCCTTAAAATTCTGTAATTCTGTAATTCCATAAGTGAATCCAGGGCTGGGTTGATGTCTTCCTCAACTCCTGCCATCCGTGCTCATGGCTCTGGGTGCAGAGCAGCCAAGACTGTGGCAGGAGAGAAGGTGTTCTTCTACAAATATTTATGCTATCTCACTATAAGAGATATTTTGTTCCTGATAGTGCGGAACTTCGACAGTGTATTTCACTCTGGAAATAGACAGGTAAAGACAAAAAAGAGCATTTCTAGGAATTTAAGGGATTTCCATGTGAAGGCCACTTTCTGTTATAATATCAGAAGCTTTTACAGCTGCCTGAAGGAATTAGTGGCCTGTATTTGGTACAGTCCACGAGAGCAGCTAAGGAAGGAAAATGAAAGTATTTGTTCTAAAGATCTTCCTATAAGTGTTTCCTAAGAGCAACATAACAAATATATGATTTTACCTGGACAAATCCACCAACTCCTTGAATTGGAAAGACTTGAGGGGTGGGTGGAAGGAAGTCATCCAGTTCAGGCTCACCAGAACATCTCTGACCAAACTGCAATTTGGAGTTTCTAGTATCACCTAACAATAAAAACCCCTTTCATTTTTAGCACTGCTGACACCATTTCAGCATTTTAAACAATACCTTTGTGCTGTGTAGCTTTCACTGTATAACCACATTTCCTTCCAAGTCACTAAAGGGCTGACTTTAATTAAGAGCAAGTTCAGAAATACAATTATATATGAAGGTGCATGGAAGACAGAGAGCAAAGATGCAGAAAGTTCAAGGCCCATTTGCTGGTGCTGGAAGATGAGCAGAGGTTTGCTGCAGGCAGGTATTAGTTTTCATGAAAGTGCTGGAGAAATCCCTGAGGCTGTCGGGGAGCTTGTACTGGAAAGGAGTTGAAGTTACAGCAGGAGAAAAACTTCTGATATGGGATTTTGAAGCAGATCAGCTTCCTCAGGCTGGTGCCCTGCTATCACTTTCCAAATTGGGTACCATATCTCAGTACCTAAATGCCTTAATTGTTTTCCCAGGGAAGGTAACAGAAGGTATTCAGTACATCCAGCTGCACAAACCTGATGTTATCTTTATTAAAACAAGCTACAAAATTACCTGTATTTTATGCCTGGGAAAATTTTTTGACATATTCAGAGATGAAATGTGTTAAAATAATCATTTAGAAAAAAATAAACCTCAGAATATCAGAAAAGTCATTTCCTTGTTAAATTATTGCTTCTAAGCAGCACCAAGAAAACTACAGCCCAGAAAGTAACTTTTCAGTGTTGATGCTGAAACCTGAAGGAATTATTCAGGTTAAAAATGATCACACTGACTATGAACAATATTAACCATAAAGAAACCTCCGTCCTTTGTGCCTTTAGCGACGGGCTCGCATTTTCCCCTTCGCAGATGTTACAATGAGGGTGTCAACACTTTGATTTCTTTGTCTGTACATTTAGAATTATGGCTGCTCCACGAATTGCTAACGTGCTCAGAAGACGTGGGCCCAGCTGCAGTGCACATGAGTTCAAGCTCCTGCCCGGGCCTCATGTTTCACCATGACCTCAGTTTCCTGTGCTGAATGGGAACCAACGCGAGCGAGCACTTGTAAAACTGTTTTTGAAGAGTGAAGTTATGAAGAGGTGCTGCAGTGTCAAACATCTGTTTCATCCATTACACTCAAATAGCAGCGGTGACTGTACAGTAGGGCAAGAGCCCTCAATAAATTAAAATCCTCTCGTGGCTGCGCTTTCCTGACTCTCTTGAGCCGCCTTGGCTCTTGTGCCAATTTGAACCACGAAATAAGAAGCTAAAACAGAGAACAGAAATTTTGCTTGTTCTGAGATAGCTCCTCACTCCATCAGTAATTTGGAGTTTCTTACACTTTTGCAGGATTGTTTTTAGCGTGAGAAACATGTGGTTTCATCGGTCAACTAATATTTGTGAATGCTCATGGCCAAAACTGGAATTTGAATTTTTGGTTAAAGTAATAGTAGGGAGAAAAAAAAAAATTTTTTTTTTTTTTTTTTTTACGAAAGCTGTGCAGTTTACAGATATGTAAGTGCTGAAATTCTATACTTGTGATTTCTGGAACCCAATAGAGTTAATTACATTAAGATATATCCTGTAACTGCACCACATATCTCTTGTCAAATTTGGCGTGTACGTTAATTACCTAAGGAAAAATACATGTTGGCTTAATAGGATGGTTGCTCATTGTGATAAAATATAAATTGTATTCCAGACAAGATATGTAGTGCAAAGTAAGCAAAATCTTAAAACCAGAGATCTATTTATAGCCAGGAGGGGGTGGGGGTCTGGGAACAAACATATCAAACCAGGCAGGCTGAGAAAATGTTGAGAGGTTGCAAAGTTGTTCACCTGGGGGTTATTGGTTCAGATATTACCAGGGTTAGTCATGTTCACCAGAAACTGTTACCACCTGATGGATCTGCAGTGGTTGGAGTGGAATGGGTATCCAAAATCCATCCCTACAGCCACTGGCACCATCACTGCTGTTCCCGTGTCAGTGCATGGTCCTTCCCACCCCAATGATCCTCCCTGTTTGCTCCAGTCCCTGTTCAGGTTACATGAATCCATTGGAGAAAATCTTTGGTCCAGTCTCTCAACAGCTGGTTGAGAGACCACCATCACACCACGTGGGTTGGGTCCTCTGTCTTTCTTTCAGCTATAGATCACAGAATCACAGAATATGCTGAGTTGGAATGATGATCCACAAGGATCATTGAGTCCAACCCTTAGCCCTGCACAGACCCATCCCCAAGAGTCACACCATGTGCCTGAGAGTGTTGTCCAAACTCATCTTGAGCTCTGTCAGCCTTGTTGCTGCGCCCACTGACCTGGGGAGCCTGTTCAGTGCCCAGCCACCCTCCGGGGGAAGAACCTTTTCCTGAGATCCAACCTAACCCTGCCCTGGCACAACTTCAGGCCATTCCCTGGGGAATGTGGGAGGTGTAGGAAAAAAAATGAATATGAGAAAGATAGATGTGTAGGAGCAAATCAAAACACTACACAGGGGTTTAAGAAGACAAATGGAGGGACTGCTGGTCCCTTTTGGGCCTGGAATTGTTTTGGTGAGGAAAACGGAAGCTTTTGAGCTAAAAGACATCAGGACAAATGATCAGCATGCTCAGATGAGCCGAAGTGAATGCTGTCCAAGCTATTTTATCTCCCAGATGTGTTGTATCATACATCACCCATCATAATTATGCTGGATTTAATGCCATGCTAATATGGCAATATTGCCCTTGGACCCTGTGCATCCCCTACACTCTTCCCTTCCTTTCACTCTCCACAGTCAGAGGAACATGCATGACTTTGTCATAAAATCCTTATCAAAATACCAAATCTCACCTGTGTTTCAAAGGATCTTTAACCCCTGACAGAGATTTGGTCTCCCACCCCTCTGCAAAATGCTCTGCACTAGCTTAAGCAGTTCAACTTTTTGACCCAACATCATGCTGGAAGGAAAAGGACTGTTTTCCATTTAGTGGTCAAAATACTTTACAAGTTTCTACAGGTTCATCCATAAGCTCCATACTGATGCACTGCAGTTGTATGTCCACACAACCAGGGGGAAAAAAATAATTAAAGAAGGTTTGATTTTAGTGGACTATATGTCACATAATACAATATAATCTCTTCAGAATCAGCATAGAGTTTCAGGATTCTGGTTCAGCTAGCTGGAAAAGTAGCCCCTAGAAAAAAAAAAATAGAGATGATTTTGTGGCTGCATTTAATGACATAAACAAAAAGAATCATGTTGTGAAAAAATATTTGGCTACAAAATGTGATAAATATCTTATACTCCCTGAATGGATGTGGAAGTCATGGGGTTCAGACAGAGCTGGACACAAATATAAAGTTAACAAATGGAAAGGTGGCTGAAAATTCCTGTAGCCTTCCTGCTGGTTGGCTGGTGAAGATGGCCCACAAAGCAGAGCTCAGTCTTTGAACTTCTCTGTAAACTCATTCCTTTAGTGTAGATACAGATTGAAGTCTTATGGTTGGAAGGTGCACCATGAAAGAGAGAGGTAACAAAATAGCTCTGTTTTTCAGTGATTTAGGGATTTACACATCTTCTGGTGCAAACTGGAATCATTCCACTGCCTGACTGGTTTGACTAGGAATCCTGGAAAAGAACAAGCAAAATACAAACAATGAAGGAAAAACTAGAAATTCTTGGCACTTGGGGATTTGTGTTGGTCAAATGACGAGACTGAATCCCAGAATCTCTGTTTGGAGAGGATATGAAGTCATTGTTCAAACGTGCACATAAACTAGATCTAGAGGGATAAGATTTAAAAAAATTTGCAGAGTTCAATCTCGTAAAACTATCAATTACACAAGACTGTTTGTGTCCGTTTCTGTGAATTTTTCTGTAGAACAAGTTTTCCTTTACTTCTGAGTAGATCATGGAGCTAGCAGAGAAACCGGTAGGCTACTAAGAATAAAGGGCCAAAGATCTGCTTAGTAAACACTGTGGCTTCATTCACAGAGCAGTTACTGTAGGAGGAGTGGGATTGGTTGCTGTGAAATAGGTGCATGGATCGAGTTTATGAATCCATCTGCATTTTGCAGATGAATCCTTTTGCCATTCTTTGAAAGCAATGCTTCGAGTGTCAGGAAAGTGGATTTTCTTCTTCTGGGACCATGCAGCATCTCTGCTTTTATGATACTTAATTTAAGTTAGATGAGGTAAATGCAGGCTGAAGTGTGCTCTGGGTGAAGCATTTTACTGCACTTTGACAGGGACATGTTTTCTGTTTTATATTTCTTTGCTTAGACTGAAAAAAACTTAAAAAACACAAAAATTTGAAGATTTTGCTGATTTTCCAATATTCTGTACAATCACCAAAGCATAAAGCAAGGTTAAATTCAAAATATGTGGAATCTAAGTTATGGAATCCAGCATTTTCCAAGATTGGACATGGTGAGCTGCTCACTGGATGGTGTGTGACATTCCTGGTGCTGTGGGAGATGAACTGATGAGTGTCTGAGTGCCATTAAATTTTGAGTTAGATCATACAAAATCATTGTGATGTGGTACAGTTTAGGTCTCCATCATAGTATAATTTTGTTCCATCCCTCTGCCATGGGCAGGGGCACCTTCCACTAGATCAGGTTGTTCCAAGCCCTGTCTAACCTGGCCTTGAACACTTCTAGAGATGGAAAATTAAGCAACTTGCTCTGGTGGGAGATCATCTCTACCTTTTGAGTGATCTAGTTTAATTTTCTGGGAAGTGGGATATTATAGGATGGTGCTTTCAGGGCTCTGTGCTTCCTGGAGGTTCACGGTGGCTGCTTGGCCTTTTTCGCTGATTCAACATCTCTGAATGTTCCCCAAGCTCTCCTTTCTGCTACAAATAAATCAGAAATTAAAACAAAAAGTTTCAAACTGGATCATCTTAATACCACACTTGACTCCACCAGTAGTACTGCTGGACCTTGTTAAAGCAAGTTTACTATCGTCTGCTACTCTAAAAAATTAAGTCCAGTGATTCCTTCTGGCTCTTTTCTCATGGTAAGCTTTAGGAAAGTGTCAGAAATTTCAAATAGTAAAACAGTCTAATAAAAGAAGTTTATGTATGTGGAGAAGTCTGTTAGCCTGAATTTGCTGAGGAACTACCCTTCTCCCTAAAGCTTATTCCTGCATCGAATTGATTGCCAGATAGCTGAATTTGGAGATGAGTTTGTAGGATAGAGCTGACGGATAGTCAATGTTCTGTTCAATCTGGTGTGCTTCTACCACAAAATATTCAATTACACAAGAATATTTTTTCCATGATCAGTAGGATGCAGTCATGGGCACATTTCAAAAGGCAGAGTGGTTTTGTTGCCTGAACTATGCTCCTTTAAAAAGGAAAATAAGAAGAAATAAGAGTTTTGTCCCAAGTCTATCAAACTCCTTTGTTGTGCCAAACTGGGTTGGAAACTCATGAGAACATCTCTCCTGTGAGACTTCTGGTGCTTCCTTCTCCACCTTATGCCATAAAAGCACTCACACAGCTTTTCATGTGGTATTTCAACACTCCTCCTGCCACGCTCGGCCGGGAGTCAGCGGCACAGAGATGCTCAAAAGCACAAACCACCAAAGAGGATGGAAAGAAACACGGGGGTTCCTTGTACAGGTTGTTTTATTTATTGCCTCATTTGCATTTTCGCTAAGATAGCAGGAAATACTCTGGGTTTTGAATGCTAAGTGGCAATACCATTGTTTCAGTTCCACTGCTCTTTCTCTTTGCCAGAAACCCAGGCACAAAAACCCTTGGACACGGTTGCTCGTGGGGCACATCCCAGATGCCTCTCTCCAACAGCAAACTCACAGGCTGAAAAACAGAGCGAAACCCTCCAGATTAATTCACAGCACGGGAAAAGTTGAGCTCAATCCCAGCCCTTCATTCCCATGGTTTTTAAGACCACGTGTGGTTTTTTGTGCAACCACAGGCAGGATCAGGTTGGTGGCACCGAGCAGAAAAGGCGACACGATCCCTCCCAGCTGCCAGAGATGGAAAAGGTCCCATGCAGCCAGAGGAGCAGCCAGCAAAATGAAAGGTTAGCAATTTGTCAGGTTAAACAAACCTCTCAGAGTTTCCCATACGTTATTTGAACACTTGACAAGTTATGGAAAAGCATTTTAATTAACAACTCTCAGATTTTAAAACAGAAATCAATGATGTGCACGTATTTCTTTAAGTGATGTCCAGAGTTTTCCTCAAAAGTTAGACTTTGACAGGTTTCCATTAAGTTTATTGACTTGAGAAGATGTGATTGTGATTTAATATGAAGAATTAATAAAAGATATCTGAACTTATATTTATATAACCCAGTACAAAAGGGTCAGTGCATTTCCCACTCTAATTTTCTTCACAGTTTAGATTTAAATGAATTTGATTCTTCAAGGAAAAGCATTATGACATAAAGGCATAACCCCTATACTCTTTGCCTCCCAACACCCTCATTCACTGGAAAAAAAAAAAAAAAAAAAAAAGAGGGGAAAAAAGAGAAGGAAAAGGGAAAAGTAAAACTTAGACTATCTTAATTTATATTGACTTCATTATTCTCTAGATAAAAGACTACTCAACATAAATGAGGACGCTGAGTTCAAACTTTTAAAGAATTCACATATTTACATCAATTTTTAAAAGGTTTTATAACTAATGAACTCAGATTTCTTTTGGCATGGCATAAAATCCATTTGTACAGTTTTTAATTAAGAATGCAGCCTACGCAATTAAAATTAAGGGTAGAGACTTCATCAGATGTCCTGTGAGAACTGCAGTCGAAAAAATTATGTTAATGCTGGATGTCCTAAAAGCATTCTCTGAATGTTGGAAACACTATGTGAGGAATTATTTCTGCTATACAATAAGGATTTATTTAAAGTTGAACATTAGGAGCTTTTAATTTTGGCGTGTTAGGAC
This sequence comes from Myiozetetes cayanensis, assembly GCF_022539395.1. Classification (NCBI taxonomy): domain Eukaryota; kingdom Metazoa; phylum Chordata; class Aves; order Passeriformes; family Tyrannidae; genus Myiozetetes; species Myiozetetes cayanensis. Next base: position 5,276,707 of record NW_026086605.1, on the reverse strand, counting down.
CTTATTTATCACTAATGGCTTTGGCATTTGTGATAGAGCTTTCAAAGCTGATGGGATAATTTAAAACTGCCTGAATGTTCCTAAAAAGTCATATATATGTATAAATGTATATATATATACACACACATGTATAGAGAGACGGAGACAAGCACACAATCTATAATGCAAATAATGCAGAAGTAGCCGAGGGAATTCCTAATGCAAATTTTAATATTTAAAGTGACAAGAGCCATTATTGGAAATATTAAGACCCCTCTTTGTTGAAATGATTAAAATTCCATTTGAAATAATGAATGAAATACACACAGGAAAATTATAAATAACTAATTTCAAAGTTGTTTAAGTTGTATAGAAAATTAAGTAACTGTAAGGTTTAAAAGAGCTCCCTAGAAAACATTTTCCTCTTTCGGAAGTGATGCAGTGTGATCAATAGTGGAGTGGGTTTTCCCATTTCCAACTCTGGAAACAATTCCTTCACAATTCCTGATGGTAACTGGGTTTTTCAGTGTGGGAGATACTCAGGGAGAAATATTGGTAGTGAGCTGAGAGCGTACGTGAATGAGAGGATACCAAGACAAAACAAAGACATGTGAACCATTGCTCTGTAATATCTGCCTCTTCCTTCACAATGGGGGCAGGGATTTGCTTTCTTCCCTTTTCCTTTTCCCCTTTTTCCTTTCAACATGGCTTAATGCAATAAAAATGTTTTATATTTAGAGGAGTAACAAGGGAGCTGAGGCTTAGCTTTGGAAGGCGAGCCAAATTTCATAAGGATTTTAAAGTGTAGAATAAGAAGGTTTGGCTCACAGGAGAAGTCATTTCCAAGCCAAAGACCTGACATGAATAAATGTGCAAAGAAGAGAGGGGGAGACAGGTTTTGGGGAGGAAAGAGGTCGTGGTGATGGATGTAAACCAGGCAGGAAGGAGCGTAGGATGTGATGACCGTGACTCACGATGGAGAGCTGTTGGACACACTGGGATGGGCAACCACTCACTGCACAGTGATCACATGAAGAGTATTTTATAAAACAAACTCATTAAGGCTGAAATCATGGATTTTAATACTTAGACTCAACAGGTTTTAAAATGTGGATGCAGAGTAGAATAAGGTGCTTTTCACTCAAGTGAGAGGTCACCAAAACTCAGCTGCGGTTCTCAGGTCGACGAGCTTTGTAGTCTCAGCTCTGTTACTCATAGCCAGTAGAGCTCATAAAAAACCCCCAGTTTTAATCTTTTTTAGCTATCAGACATTAGTCAAAAAGGGAAAAAGATGCTCACAGCTGAGTTATAGGTGGCTCTTATCTTTGGAGAGGCCAGTCAACAGCTCCCAGCTAAATCATAAATAGCAGAACACTTACATAGCACCCACCACGGAGGTAATTCTCCTCTAATTTACATCGGGTTTACATCATTTTAGCTTTTCCATTTTCAGTGGAGCTGCTGGAGATTTACTTGCTTATGAATCAGAGCAGAATCAGGCCCCGAAATAGCTGCATATGGCCAAAGATAACATTCTGGCCACAAACCTCATTTTTGTTCTTTCCTCCACCCACAAGCCAATAAAATTACACAAGACCTGGACCTGAGAGGCCCCCAGATCCGGGCCAAAAATAAATACAAAAATACAATAAAATTTTAATGTGGAGGCCTCGTGCAATCTTTAACTAGTGCAATATTTAACTGTATGAACAAAAGATGAAACAGCAGCCAAGAAATACATTTCACCTATAATTCCATAAGAACATAGGAAGAAAGAGCAAAGAAAAGGAGGAAAAATCCTTCTATAAAATAATAGTAATACTCAGGAACTTTAAAATACCCATAAAATTACAGTACTAAATTATTAGTGCCCATTTTAGATATTCTTTAAGTTTCTCAGAAGCATTTGATGAAAGGCTGTCAAGAGTTTCAAAATGAGGGGAATAAAGTGAGGCCAAGGAAAAAGAAGTATTAAGAATATTAAAAGCAACGTGCCTGATCCACTGGTGCCAGTGCCTGGAAAGCCAAAGGAGGCATGTCTCAGCCCCCAGGAACATCTTGTCCTGACAGCAGCATCACACCACCACTGGGACTTCCTGCAGGGAATGCAGGAAACCATTCCCATGGGTGATCCCTCCAGGAGTTGGTGTTGGGATGGATGTGTGGCTCCTGTGGTCACACCAATGCAGTGGCTTTGCTGAGTCAATGCCCAGAGAAAGGATAAAAATCCTCTTAGTAGCAATCCAGGGTTTCAAGCACCACGAGTATCTTAATGAAGCCTGAACTGCCAAATCAACCCAAATGAACCAACCCAACCAAACCATCAGGAGAGAAACACAGGCCAACCAGTCCTGCAGTGACATCTTACTCCAAAAATCTGCACTGTTGGTCCTTCAGGCATTCCTGACTTGCCCAGAGCTGGGTGCAAGTCTGAGAATTTCAGAAAAGAAGAAATGCAGTACAAAAAAAGCCTGGGGTTGATAAGGAAAATGCAGAATTAGGTCTTTTTCTTTCTAATTAAGACTGTAGGAGTTGCCACTAAACTGAAAGGGTTATTGGCCTTATCAGGGCCAACCCAGTTTCTCCAAAGGAATGAGCAGGTCCACTGCGATTTGCCTTCAGGAAAATTCCCTGAAAAACTGCAAGAGTCAGACCTTGTGTCATAAATATATGGAACTCAATGTAATGATTTATAATTTATGTGGCTGGACGATCTATTCTGACTCTTCTTAAGATCTTCCCCTTGTTTGGCAAAATACCAGAGCTTGTGGGGATTTTTTAGTAGGATTTTAAGCAGATGCTTAAAACTGTATTGAGTACTTGTTGATGGAAGCACTTGAATTACTCCTGTCTGATAATGTGAATATTAAAAAATGTTTATGTTTACCCAAAACCTTTTATTGTAGAGTTCAGCTTGGAGTTTTGAGAGAATCTATACATAGATAGATTAAAAAAGACTTTTTATCATGAGTGATGGAGTTTCATTTTAGAGTTGCTGGTCATGCCATGAGTTTGGACAAACACCCCTTCTGTGGGTGTTTGGACAGGAAGGGCACTGCACTGGGATTTGTGTTTTATATCAAATTTACCTTTGGCTAGATGGACCTTTCAGATCCCTGCGCCTCAGTTTCTGCAGCTGGATCATGGAGCAGACACCCCTGGAAAGGTGCTGTGAGCACTGGGATGAACTGTCTCATGTAGCACTGGGTGTTAATATCTCTGCTCAGCCTCAGGTGGATTTTTTCCCAGGGTTATTAGGTAATTGATAATCCCTCAGACAGAAAGCAGGAATGAAAAAGTAGTAGGCAGAGAGGCTGTTTTTCTGGATTTGTTTTCCTATGTTTAGCTTGTAATCTGTGTTTGGAAGTAAATGTGCTGTTGAAAACAGAGAGGATTGGAAAGCAGTGAATGCTAAAGGTGACTGTGTGCGCTCCTGAAAGAGATATAGTGCAGACGGAGCAGTCACACACTGTGCCATCAATTCCCTCTAAACCATGACCTGGAGAAATCACCTTCCAGTTGACAGGGGCTTAGGCAATATTTCAGAATCTGGTCAAGATTTTACAACACCAGATACTGTTTCATTCTCCGGGCTTTCTCTGACCAAAGAATTTTTAACTGGGGCAAACTGTCAAGTATGCGGCGGTTTTGTAAAGCAGGACTGCAAGCCAAGGAAAACTCGGCCCAGAACACCACATTTATTGATAAAGGGCCTGCACAGCAATAACGAGATGGACAAACGCTGTAAAAAAACGGCTGGGGAGGGTGGGGGGAGATGGGGAAGGGGCTTTGTCAGGGGCTGGTGCTGTTCAGCTTCCCAGCCAGGATTGGGATTTCAGCCTCAAAGTCCTGCCTTGGCTTCAGAAATCCGCCGGTGCTTTGGCATAAAAACATAAATCAGTGCAGATGCAAGTTTGCTCGAAGACTTTTCCCATGCTGGAGAATTTTCATGTTCCCTGCCAAAGCCTGTGTTGCAACCTTTGGCATGCAAGTGTTGTAAGGTTGTTTTGTTTTGGTTTTTTTATGAAACTTTGTGATAATCGTGAGCCAGATCTCATAGTGTAGCAATCTTGTGGTGCTTCAAGTTTAGTCATTCAGCAAAAGTTCTGCATTTCTTCTCCTGGTTAAATGAAATGCCTCCATTTTTCTTAATTGTTTCTGACATTTCACCCATTATTCCCTGAGCCTCCTCAAAGGACGTAAATAACTCGTAATTCTCTTAGAAAGCAAATGCGAGCTGCAGAAATATAAACACCATTTCAGTCCCCAAAACAAGGATGGTGGGGTGTGCAAGGAGCAAAGCAAGGAGAGATCAAAAAATACATATTTGCTACGGTTGGTGTGGCAACTAAAAGAGTTGGGCAGATTCCTCCTCTTCCAGATACCCAGAACTAAACATCAGGAGCAATTAAAAAACTGTGGTCTTTTGTAAATTACTCCCAGAAGAAATCTTGGAAATCTTTCATTTTAGTCATTTCGGTCCAGTGAACCATAAAGCCATTATGAATGAACAAAAATACTAGAGAGAAAATTGAAATACAACAGTAATTAACAATATGAATATATCAAAATCCAACCCAACGGGCAGGATGGGGCCATCAGATGCTTTTAACACGGAGCTGAGTGACGGGCAGGTAGGGCACCTTTGATGTCACTTTTCCACCAAGGACTGACTGAAAGATGAGCAGTTGCTCCTGATAGAGGGCTGTTCTCATCATTTCTGTCTGAAAACCTTCTATTCAAGGTGTCCATCTTGTTTACCTTCGAATAATAAGTAATAATTCTCATTTTAGGATCTTCTTTCCTGTTGCCATATGCTAAATGTCAACAAAGGATTATAGGAAAAATCATTGGAAATGTGCAGCTATCACAAATAGAGATTTCCCTCTGGGTTCTCTAATACTTTACAGACAAATGTTAAAGATTTATTGCACATGAACATCAAACATGGTTTTACTACAGTTCTCATTTGGATCAAATTGACACATTTTACATTCATTTTAGCCTAATGAGATTCTTTCACTACACATTATATTCCAAGTGACCTCGTACATGAAATTTGTGGCATGGAACAAACCCACTGGTATAACAAAGCCCTTTTCCAACCAACTTCTGGACTTTTTAGGAACGAAAGAGTTTAGCAAGGTCATGAGTCTTGAACATACATTTATTCATCAGCACTCAGGGAAAAAATAACACAAATACTGTGTAGATTATCACATTTTGCCAAATTCTCATTTTCAGTGTTCACACTTCAGGAGCCTTTTGAACTCTGATTACAATCAGAATATTCAACAGTTTGGATATAGTCCAGATATTTATATTTATACCTGAAATAGCAATTTCTGCAGAATTTCTGGAAGAATTTGGCCTCTGGTGATCAGAATCAGGCCACAAATAACTGACTGAATCCCAGCTGCTGGAATCTGACTTCTGATAGCACTTCACTCCAAAAGCCTTCCTGACAGTTTTACACAATGCAGTATTTGCTTTTGCATATGATTCAGTGACTTTTTTCTTAAAAAAACAAAACAAAAACAAAACACAACAAAACCACAAAACCAAAACAAACAAACAACCACAAGCAAGCAAACAAACAAACAAAACAACAAAACCAGAGAAAAATGTGTCCTAGAAAGTAAATTTTTTTGGCTTATCAAAGCAATTAGTAATGGAATGTAAGTTTTTAACACTGTGCTGCAATGTTGTACCAGGAAAAGGTTGCAGATGACCTTGAAAGGAGGTGAAAGGAAACTAGAAAATGTTAATTAAAATTATTAGTGCTGTTTGAGGTGCTTATCTTGTTTACTGCTAAGGTGTTGCTCCCTTCTGCATAATTAGGGGTAATTTTACTTACTTTCAAGTCTGTAATTTTAAATATCACAAAGTTTTATCTTCCAACAAGAAGTAATTCATTATTGGTTTGTATGTAACTGCTTGATGTTTTAATCAATATATGCAACTTCCACAAAGTCTGTTAGAATTTGTCAGGAGGTTTTTATACATCTTTTATAGTGCAGGATTAGGCATGGAATATGAAGCTGAAATCCCATTTAGTAATGAAATTTAAACATAATTCTGTGTTTATGATGTGAAGATATATTTTTACTTGATCTGTCCTTTTACATTTCCCTTTATCCATGATTATTGGAGGACAATGATATCTGGAAAACAAACCACAGTGAAGTTAAATCCATTTGAACACAAAGAGTTACTGTCAGTTAATCCTAATAGAGACAATACCGATTTTTTAACTAAACTGCTTAAGAAATGAATATGTCTTGCATGCTTTCAATTTGTTTTAAATCCTAATATGCAGAGCTCTTTGCTGTTGTCTAATATTTGCATAAAATATTTAATCTTGTACTTTAAATTAATGATATTAAAGGTCTAAATGTTTGAAAAATGTTGTTGTCAGAACAATGTAATCTTTTCTCTCCAGACTTCTTCATATAATTGTGGTGCCCTTATCCTAATATACTTGTAACCTTCCTCCTCATTGTCCTGTGCTCAGTGTTCTCTTCCAGGACTTTCTTCATTTAGTGATTTCTACACTTTATTTTCTTTAACATTTATAAGTGGGGCGGAGAACTTCCTCTGCTCATCGGGACACACGGCAGAATGAAATATTCCCAAAATATCCCATGAGTTAAGTTACCCATATTTCACGTGGGTAAGGGGCATTTTTATTTTTTTGCCTGCTGTAACAGTTGTGATAAAAATATCACTGCTCTTTTATCTTCAGCAGAGCAATTAAAGACATGCAGGGTAGTTGAAACCCCGTAATTTTTAACCACTGGCATAGGAGGTAGAAAGAAGCATCCCATTGCCATGAGGCTTTAATTAAACCATAAAAAAATTGGAAAATGTCTTCAGGAGTACATATTAAAATAGGCAAGGAGCTTCAATTCATTTTCTTAAATTTACTGAATATTGAGTAGGCTGAAAGTTTGCTGGTTTAATTTAATAACAAAATAATGTAGAAATTGTATAAAGGAATATACCCATTTTTGTTGTGTTTGCCCCAAATAAGTCAATGATGCCTACGAGGGGGTTATGCTGAAGTGGTACAATTGGGTTACTAATTAATTAAACAAGTCAAAGGCAGTGTGTGCTCTGTGAAATACAGGAGGGTGGCCAGGGACTGTGTCACTGCCGTGGGGCACGGCCAGGCTCGTGGCTCCATCATCTGTCTGGTGCAAGGCAAGGAGCCTTGACAGTGTGATTAATCCTGGAGAAGGAGTTACAAGGAGGAGTTTCTTTCAATTTCTTCCTAATCTCAATTAGGAAGACATCCTTCCCTGTGAGGGTGGTGAGACCTGGCACAGGTTGCCCAGAGAAGCTGTGGCTGCCCCATCCCTGGAAGAGTTCAAGGCCAGGTTGGAAGGGGCTTGGAGCAACCTGGGCTAGTGGAAGGTGTCCCTGCCCATGGCAGGGGGTTGGAATGAGATGATCTTTAAGTTCCCTTCCAACCAAATCATCCTGTGATTCTAAAGAAGCCGATGCCAGCACTGGTGCCAAGCTTGGGAAGAGCTTCGTGGCATTTGGTGTTTGCTCGTAGTAACCTCCATAAAGGGAATACATCCTACTGTAACGTAGCTCACATTCACGGGTTAAATCGTGGCTGGAAATGCAGCAGCAGCTCTTCAGCAGCCCAGGGCAGAGCTGCAGAGCCTCCGCCGCGCTCCCGGCTCTCCCGGCGGCAGCGCACGCTCGGATCCTGTGGAAAAGGAGGAGACCCGCTGTCACTGCCGGGGTGCTGCTTTGGTCTGGGAGGATTAGGAGCACCACGCTGCTCCTGTAATTCCTCAGTTACAGCTTCCTCAGCTCGGTGAGGTGTCTGTCGTTGCTCTGACCACAGGCACTGCTGTTCCCCACTGTCTTTGCAGGAGGAGATGGAGCGATTCAGAGCGGTCGCTCCGGAGAGAGCAGAGCCAAGGCACTGGCACTGCTGGGAAGGATGCTGTGCCAGCAGCTGGGATGCTCTTGGCTCCTCTCTGGCACTGGAAGGGCTGTTGTTTCGCTGGTGTCTGCTCAGAAGCAGCAGCAAGAGCAGAGCAGCGACGTTGGGGGAAAAAAAGGGAATTAATTCAGCTTGGAGAAACAATAGAAGAGGGAAGGCAGTAAGGCAAAGAGGCACATGAAGAATCTCAAGAGCAGAAGACAGCAATATTTTCAGGGATTTATGTGGCACTAAAAGGGATGTATTATGGCAAGTAGATGAAAGGACATATTATACTGCCATATTTGATGCATGGCCACATAATCACACTAAACTGAATTTTGAATAAGAATGGAAGAAGATTCCTGTAGTCAATTGGAACTACAGGGAGAATTTAAATAGTAGACCTAATAATCTGAGGAGCTGCTTTCCTCAGCAGCGTGGGGTGAACATGGGTACAGCTGAGGAGGTCAACCATGGAAAATTGCATGTTGTCAGAATTTCTGCCTTTTTGGTTTTTAATGGTGGATCAGGTGACACCCAAACCACACCTGAGTGTCCCAGCATTCAGACATTGGTGACTCAGGAGGCCAGATGGCTTCTGCAGGACCCTGTTCTGTTTCTGGAGACCCCCCAGCCAAAGGGTCATTATATCCAGACATTTTCTTTGTTTCTGGTTGGATTTCCCAAGGGACCAAATCTCTAAGGGCTTTACAAACATCACAGGTTTGACCTTCATTCTCCCCATATCCATGGCAAACCAAGAACTTCCCATGATTAACATCTCTCAGTCTGTATTCCCTTGCAAGGCTCGTGTGCCAGAGCAGAGCTTGAACAGAACTGATCCAAGCCTCATGTTTGTAAGGAAGCTCAAAACCTGGGGAATTTGGGGTTGTTTGTTCCAAGCATTTCAAACAGTTCCAGTGACATCTAGTGGGGAGCAAACCCCTGTGAACAGCTCCAGCCTTACGGAAAAATCCCATTATCCTTTATTTTCTTTTAACCCACTGGGCAATAGTTTCCTACTGAAAAAATACTCAGCTGTGGCTTGTGTGCCATACACCATGATTGAAAAATAGTTTCATAGTCCACTGAGAATTTCTCCTTTCTGGAAACATTTCATCTATTAAGGACCATTTGGAATTTTCTCTGGGACATTCCACTATATCTAAAATAAACTCATGGAAGAAGGTCACGAAACCTTAGAAAAAAAACAACAACAACCATGAACTCTTGGAAATTTAAATTACTCAGAGAACAACAGTAAAAATCTCTGTCCAACCGTTGCAGCCCAATTTAATATAAATGTAACTAAATATAGTTAAAGTGATGTAAAATTAGCTTGGAAGCAAAACCAGGTCATCATTCTCTTCCTCCCATCTCTCACTTTCCTCTGTGCTGTCTCCCTGTCCACCTTCTGCACATGTTCCATACTCAGTGTGTTTATTGAAAGGGAGGTTGGAAATCAAAGCCAAATTTTCCTTCTATTTTATTCAGGATGAGTAAAAGCTGCTTCAGGAGCACCTCTTGATTCTCCTCTATCCTTTTTCCCCTTCTCTTTGAGGCACTGTGCAGTGCCAACCATGTTATCCTTATTTCAGGAGCAGCCCAAGCTTTAGGCTTATGAGATGCTTTTCCTTCCACTGCACGTCATTTCTGAACAAGGTTCCTGCATGAGGCAGATTTTCTCATGGAAGGTGTCCCTGCCTGTGGTAGGCAGTTGGAACTACATGGCCTTTAAGGTCCCTTCCAGCCCAAACCATTCTGTGGTTTCATGATCCTAAAGGTTTTTTTGTTTCTTACTATTCATTTTCAGAAGTTTGGTGCCCTGATAATGAGACAATCATTAACTTTGGAGTGGTGGCAATTCAAGCTTCAACAAGTCAGTCCAAAGGTCTCTGTGTTTTGAAAGCAGAAACACTATAGAAAGCACAGAATATTTTCCCTAAAATTGCATCATTCAGTTTAGGAGTACATTTACACATGTGCATGGTCCTTTTGTTTCCTGGTTTGGGATCACTGGACTCAGGACTTCCTACTCATTGCCATAACAGGGCCCGAGAAAAAACACCGTATTATCTTTGGGTGATGGTGTGGGTGTTGTTATACTGACCTGCCACCAAAGGAATCCCAGGAAGTCCAAAAGCATCAAAACTTTTAAAACCACAAAATGATTTTGAAGCCTGTGCAGCCAATATTGTCTGGGTTTGCAAAGTTTGCCTGAAAATTTCACAAGAACTGAGTTTCTCTCGAGTTTCCAGTCCTGCCCTTGATTCAGGCTGTACCCTGGACCTACACTTACCAATATATATTTAAAAAGAAATAGAAACATCATTTAGCCTGGTTGTTTTCAGAAGTCTCAGTTTTATTTTGCAATAAATTTTGGATGCAGGCTCTAAGAATCGTGTTCCTGTGACAAGGGCAGCTGTGTTTCAGCACAGAAACTGCCATGAGTCACCAGTTTTCTTTCTCTCTCATTTTTGTTTTCCTTAATCTGAAAAAGAAAATAGCAATCTAGACTGAAAAATATAAGCTTTGCTCTTCGAGGATGGGAAAGGCTGGAAAGTTCTGTTCCCAGGTCTTGTAATGAAGTTGAGATGTGAGCAGGAAACCTCCCTTTACTCTGCATCTTAGCCCATCCAGCCCAAAATGGGCTTGAACTGGTCATGGCTGGACACGAGAGCCCCAAGACACTTGGTGGTGCACAGAAAACTGACTGCCTGGATATGTGGAGCCTCCTCCTTATTTTCAGATAACTGAGGCAGCTAAAATCCATTTGAAGAGTATTTCAAACTTTCTTTTTTTCCTACATAGATTATTGTTTCAGTTGCCATAGAGATTTTGGGCTCCCACCAGAATTGGACAAGGACTTGCTCTGGAGATGCTCTCCCAACCAAATTGTCTACAGACAACTTTGAAAAATTCTGGGCTAACTAATCCCTGCTTCATAGCAGTGCATTAATTAACAATTAATTCATGCTTGCAAGTCACTCACAGTTACGTAGCGAGAAGTAAAAATATTTTTGTTGTTCCATTTTTAGTTGCTTGAAAATTCTTGGAAAATGCATTTTGTCATTCTTCCTTCTAAACTCACTGATTTGTTTTTGTTTTATTCATGTGGTTTTGTGAAACAGCAAAAAGAAAACTGGTAAAATTCTCTTTGTAGCATTAATTTGGTTTGGTCTAAAAATCAGTTTATGCCAAGGAAAATGCATTCCTTTTAGTAAAGACATTTTTTGGTCTCTATTGTGCACTCAAAGGCGTCGAGGTCAGAGGGTAAATTTGTCTTAGTTGCAGCCTATTTCCATGGGCTGACTCTTAAATGATTAGCAGTGTTTGGCCACTACTGGGAGAAACTGGAAAGAAAGGAAGGTCAGGTGGGTGTCTTGGGAGAAAATCAGAGAGAATTACTATAAAATATGTGCAGTTAAGTGAGAAAATCAGCATCTGCTAGCTGTTTGTTTTCTTTCAGGGTTTTTTTGGAGTTGGAAGAAATGTTATGAACACATTGGTTTTGGTTTGGTTGTAATTCTGGAGGGAGAAAGGGATGAGGATGAAGGTGGGAGCTCAGGGAATGTGAGTGGGAGGCAAGTATTGACAACAGAAGCTGTAACAGCAGTATTATTTTCCATGAATACTCCAATCACGTGGAAGATAAATTAGGTAAAGAGAGAAACAAACCACTTCTCCAGGTTTGTATCAGCCTCAGTTAGGAAATCCTTCCATGAAAATCTTCTCCACTTTTCCAATGTAAGTAGGAGCACCAGTCATCACTGCAGCCACCTGAGATGGCAGAGAGGGCTCCTGCTCCTGCAGTTCTTGAGGAAGCAGAGCCTGGGGTGGGGCTTAATTTGTTCTCTTTCCTTTGGGAGATAAGATGGGGTTGGGGGGAAACTCTGGGAGATGTTGCCACATATGAAACAAGCAAAACTGAAAGAGGAGAGGTTTTAATTGCCAGAGGACAGAGTTAGATGGGATATCAGGGAGGAATTCTTCCCTGTGAGGGTGGGGAGGCCCTGGCACAGGTTGCCCAGAGAAGCTGTGACTGCCCCATCCCTGGAAGTGCCCAAGGCCAGGATGGACAGGGCTTGGAGAAACCTGGGATAGTGGAAGGTGTCCCTGCCCATGGCAGGGGGTGGGACTGGATGAGCTTTAATGCCCCCCCCCCAACCCAAACCACTGTAGGATTCTATGAAAACCAAGCCAGCTGCAGCCAATGAGGTGAAGTGCAGCCCAGAAGCCTCTCTGGGCAGGTATAAACTCCCACAAATTTATTGACCAAAGGGCTCAAAGGCTGAACCATCATACCCTGAATACACACTCTCTGCAGGTGGGGAGTGTTTTTTATTCCCAGACCTTCTTCTGCAGGAAGGCTTGGTGCTACCAACTTTTAACCCCCAAAAGTCTGATTCTTAGCCTTGTGAATGAGGGGCCTGTGTGCCATGGAGGTGATCTGGGATACTCATGAGGAGCAGCACAAGTCATCCTTCTCTCCAAATCTATCAGTGCTCACAAAACATTTTGGTTACATTGCAATTATGGTTTTGCAAGGACACTATTCATCCTCCCTCCTACTCCCGTGGGAATGCCCTTCGCTGTGAACCAATCTCCAAACCCTCGTTCCTCTGGAGCTGTCTTCTGAGTGCTTGTCTGTCATAGCAGGGCATCCTTCCTGCCTGGGTTCTCCTGAACCCCTACTTACCACACCTCTCTCACTTCCTGAACGTTAATCACCTTTCAGGATGATTCATTATAACCAGTATGGGACTGGGAATCTCTATCAAAAGCACTGAAACTTTAAGAAAGTAGGGAGAACACACATAAATAATAACTTGTGGCTGTCTCACACCACTGGCACAGGGAGCCTGGAGAAGTTTACACCTGCTTTGGAGAGACTCCATTTCTGATCTGTTGATGTTTAATAGCTGTGAATATTAATTTAATGTTAGGAAAGTTATGGGGTTTGACATTGCCTTCGGCGTTTATCATATCTACTGTCCTTCTGGGGATGCTGTGAAGTTCCTGAGCGAGGTCGATGAGGCAGACCACCATCCAGCCCTGCTGGCTCTAGGATGCAATAAATAAAGTGTGGGGAAGATGCTGCAGTGCTGTACAGTCCTTCCCTCCTCTTCCCAGCTGCAGCCAGCCCTGATTTTGCTGCTCCTCAAGCGAGAAACTCCACTTTCTCCTCTTGCAGTAATTTCCACAACTGGTGCTGGGATTCATCCCTGAGTGTCAGCAAAGAGGAAAAAGATCCCAGTTTGTTGTACTGCTGCCATGGTCATTGTGAAGGTATCTTCTTCACCTCCTCACCAGTTGTAGATGGACACCTTTCCAGTGTTGGCAGATTGAGGCTTCTCCTCTCCCACAAATCCTTCCCTGGTCTCGGACCTGCGACACCTTCCAGGTTGAGCTGTCACAGAAGCCTGTGCCTTGGTTTTAGAGATTTAACTGCCCCAGGCACACTGTGTTCAGGCAAAAATGATGTCAAAGAAGTAACACAAAGAGTATTGTGTTTGGCCTATCTTGCAAAAAATTATGCGTGGAGGAAGAATAGCACGGAAGTGGAGTAAGTACAAAACACACAGGGAAGTGTCTCGGCGCTTCTCTGAGACAAAGGCAGACAAAATTAATCAGCAGTGATTTGTTGTGCCAGAAAACGCACACTCCTGACTATCTGTGGCAGATTATTGCCAAGGAAATAGTTCCTCAATATCCCAGGCACATTCCTGACCTGTATATTATGAAGTTATTTCTGCTTTATGATTTGTAACCTGTAAAATGCCTGTGATCTTAATAAATGAGAGCTTGTTGCCTCCTGAAATCCACTGTATTTCATCTTTTGCTTTCCTCCTTTGGCAGTGTTGTTATTTAGACTGAGTTAACATTAGTATTCTCTCTGAGCATATACACTTCCATGAATTCGATATCATCGCTGTGAGCGAGCACCCTTAGGACGCTGTGACACCATCCATATGACATATGATCATGGGTGGAAGCATTGCTGGAGGCTTTATGGAAAACACTGAGGATTTCCCAACCTGTACATATTTTTTGGTTTTTTTTTCCTTCTTTTTTTTTTTTTTTTTTATTTTATTTCCCCACAAGGAAATATCGTGGACTCTTTTTAATTGCTTAATCGAGCCTGCGACCCGTGGTTGGTTCTTGTAACTTAATAGTAAACCTGTAGAAAGCAAATCACACAGGGTTCTCTTATTGACAGTGTTCCTATAGTACAATTCAAATTGCCTGAGGTGCAGCCTGGCACAGCTTCTGAAAATAAAGATATTTTCCTCTGTCACTGTACAGAAAGTTTTCTTGCTGTTTGCAGGAGTTTCTGGTGGCAGGAGAATCTGGGTGCTGCTCCCAGAGCTGTCCATCCATCCTGGGTGCAGCTCAGCGGAGGCGCCCAAAGCCACCCGTGGAACATATGGAAAAATACTCCTGGAAAACACTGAGTATGAATCCCCCTCCACGCCTCCCAGTGTCTTGGCTGAAAGCAGCACAAAAGGCTGCAAGTTATCCTTGCTCTTAGAAATTAGATGACACCAAAAAAACCACAAACAAACAAACAAAACACAACAACAACAACAAAAACCAAAACCAAAAAAAACAAACAAAAAACCAACCAAAAACAAACAAACAAATCAAATTACACCAAAAGCCATTTAAAACCCAAACCTCCCACCCCACGCTCACAGGGCACAAACCCATGTGAACACTGAGCCTTCACACCACCCAAATGATTGCATCCAATTTCTTCATTCACTAAAATACATTTCATTAGGTTTTAAATGAAAATAAGAGTGTATTTGTATTATTAGGGAGAACATCCAGCGTTAATGCCCGAGCATAGGGGTTTATTGATGTGGGGATAGGGAGTGGGGGAGAGGTGCACAGAGGGCAGTTCTTACCCCAAAATCCCTAAAAAAACTTTAGCCCCTTCAAGCTCTGAAAAAGCCAGACATCTTCTGAAGGTGTTTTACGAGTGCACATGGAGAAACTGCCGAAAATATAACTGTTTGTGAATAAAATGGAAATTAGTGCTGTTGTGTTCACCTGTAAGTTTTTCTTTAAAGCCAGTGATTGCATTTGAAACCTGCAATTCTCAACAAAAAGAGAAAAGTTCAGTGCTGATTGCTGGATATTTGGACCTCCCAGTGCAAACATTAACTGGCTGAGAGGCACTCTGGAATGTAATGAAGGAAACAATACTGGGAATGGAGCCAAAGGCAGAAACACTGGCGCCTGCAACCTAGGGATTTGCCTCCTAGTAATAGGAGCTGAACAAGGCCCAGCACTTCTGTTAGGCTGGAAATGACATACTGTGATCCTTGACTTAGCCAAAGGGATTTTAAATGGAGGAAAGAGCTGGCAAGACAAAATCTCCTGCACTTTTCACAGTGTTTTCTAAAACAAGCAAAGGAAATCAGGAGAAAAGACTGTACTCTATTACATTTGATCCAGTTAAGTCAAGAGTGGAAGCTTTTTAACTGCTGTTATTATTTTTTTATACTTTCTCATCATGTCACACCACCCAGAAAGCACAGACATAAAGCAGAAACTTGAAACTGCTTTCATTCAAGAAGAAGGGCACCCCAACATTGCGTTATTGACAGGAGGGCTGCAAAAACTGACAGCTGCAGAAATTGTACAGTTGAAGTTCAATTCCCAGGAGCAGGAACAATATACTGATGGTATTAATTCCGTTTGGAATTGTTAAAATAAGAAAAGGTTATGGGCTGAGGAAGGGACCTGGTATTTTTTTTTTCTTCTTCTTCTTTTTTTTTGCTTGTAACAAAGGCGAACCTTCCTTCTTCCCTGGTGTCCTTGGACTGTCATCTCCAACCTTTTGAAACTGTATCTGATTATCCATGTGGCAATTAATCATAATTAAGCAGGCTTGAGATTTGGAAAGGTACAAAGAAGGTGGCTATAGATCTGGCTTTTGTCCTGAGTAACCTCTTTTTTTTTTTTTTTTCCCCTCTTTTTTTGGCTGCTGAATCTTGTGTTTGGAGCCATGAGAGGGAGGACTAAAAAACTGAGAAGAAAAAAAAAAAGAAAGAGGCAGAAAAAAGCAGCATGTGTGTGTTTTAACATCAGAGCCCTGAGCATCCTGGTTGCTCTTTCTTTCTCTTTTTGGACATTGCAGTCCCTAGAAACTAAGTTCCAGCTAACTTGGAAGCAGTCCGTTTCCAAGAGGAAGCTAGGTAACAAATTACCTTTCTAATGCCAAGTGATTTGGATCCATTCTTACAAACCAGATTTTTTCAATTTATTACAGGAAAACATTCAATCATTATACGCTGGCACCCTGTCTGGGGCACATGGAACACCATTCTACCCACTCCGCCCACATCCAGTTTTTAAAGGCTTAGAAAGCCCAGAATGTCTTCTTATTAAATGTTTTATATATTTATAATTAAAATACTGGGCTGGCATTAGAATCATTTTAACAGATGTAACCTGACACAGGCTTTCTCTGCCCAGGGTCAGGCTGGGAAACAATGGCTTCTTTAACTCCTGAGTTCTGCTCAGGTTTCTGTTTGCACATGGGTCCAATTTGTCCCATTTATGATTAGGTTTAAGTAAGTTGATGTGCTATTTATTTAGGAGAATTGCCATTTCAGACTATTACCATATTCCCCTACAATATACATTACAGTGTGGTCTATGCCTGCACTGTCCATTATTAGGTTATTATAGTCCCGAATATGGTCCCAATTCACCAAAACAACAACAACTGACTTGATGCAGGCATTAAGTGATTTACTGCAGCTCTTTACCTTGGAATTAATGTACACACCACTCGCAAAAGCCAACACCCCCCTCCTTGCCCCCAACCCTGAAGGCTTACAAGGGCCATGTGCTGGCATGTGAAAGAGACTTAAATGTCTATGTAATTGATTTAAACATCAAGTATCAACAGTGGACACGGAAAACCAAAGGGGCAGGGTCTGCTGCCTTGCAAAATGCCAGATCAAGGCACTGCTCGAGGGTGGCAGAGTTGGGTTTACCTGTGGGAGATGCTGGGAAGACCTCACTAGGTCTTTCCCATCCCACAGAGCCAAGAGCATGAGTTTATCTCTGTTCCTAATAAAACACACTCGCTTCATCTTTGACACAGCACCGAGGCAAGAGTGGGTGTAATTTATAATGACTGGCCTAAAACATATGGCCGGTTCTTTGCACTCCCCCTTCCCCGACACAACCCCTACCCCTGGCTCAGAGGAGGATGGTTATTTAAGCCAAAGCCCTTTTCAGCAGCTCTTCAGCTCCCCCCAGCTGTGGCAATCTCCTGCCAAACTGCAAGTCTCCTTTTCCCCACTCTGTAGGCTCCATCCTGAGTCCACGCTGGCCAATGCCACCAGAGCCAGCTTGGGTGGATGGTCCTGCACGACTGACTCTAAAATTAATTTACTCTCAGTCTCAGTGAGTGGCTGTTTTTTCTGTTCATGGGTAAAACACAGGATCAGCAGCTGGAATTCACATAATAATAAATTAATAACCACAGTGCTGGCTCGTTCCAAGAGCTACAATGAAACAGCGGCTGAGAAGAAAACAGCTCTATCGCCTACACCATCTCTCCCTGGCACGAGTTCTGCTCCTTTCATTTGCAATGAAGTCATTGGTCACTCTTCCTTCAGCTGGGAAACAGCTCAGAGGTTCCCAAATCTCCTCTTGAAAGGTGTTATTCCAGAGTTCTGCTAAGCACAACCCTGCAAAATGAAGGCGAGATGATGCTCTTGCACCAGCACTGCTCTGGGCTTGCTGGTCATGCCATGATGGGAATCTACTCCCATGGTGTGCTTTGGCCTGATATGGTAATAATAATCTGTGGGTTTTGGAACTAGCAGGATGACCACAAGGGTGGCTGTTGGTATCATGACCCTGAGGAGCAGATGAGCAAAGATGTCCAGTGACCTTGAGGAGCCTGTGGTGGGGCAGCACACAGTGCATGGAGCAGTGCCCCAGAAAAAGCTGACATGGGAAGAAATACTTAAAGAATCATAAAAACAGTGGGAAAACAAGGATGGCTTTCCGTATCTGGTGTATGCTCAGTTCCACAGGTATCAGTGTCCAGGCAACACGGTGAATTCCTGCAACAGGAGAAGAGAAGGTGGAAATACCTTGTGTCCTGGATGTGGAGGAGATAACGGTGCTAATCACAGTGACAGCCACGAAATTCACTTCCAGGCCAAGGCTGAGGCGGTGAGAGGAGCTGAAACCTGAGCTCTCTGCTTACACAGCTCAGAGGGGAGGCAGCAAGAAACCCTAAGATGTGATACCACTGCAGGCAAGGAAAGCCTGAAGATTTTGGGCTCTCTCCCTGCCCTCTCCACAGGCACCCACCACACACTCCCAGCTCCTGTCCTGTGCTGCAGCCTGTACTACACAACTACTATTTTTGAGCTTTCAAGTCCCCCAGTTAGTAAATCACAGATATACCGGGTTCAATTTACACTTACGTGTCGCGTGATCTGTCCTGAGAGTAACCTCTTAATAAATTAAACTGAGCCCCAAAAGAGGTTAGAAAATGAAGTTAAATGCTTCACCATCTGGGACTCAGCCATGGCGAGATTCAATATTTGGAGCAATGGGAAGGTAAAAAGCAATTGTTGTCATGTATTTACCACTTCTTTTTTTCTTTCTTTTTTTTTTCCCCCCACACAGATAACAAGATGATAGAATAACTTCACTTTTTCATTCTGTTATTTCTTTTTTTTTTTCTTTTTTTTTTTGGTGAAGGAGCTTTACGCTCAGCCTTACTCAGACATCTCCAGGAAAACAATGTCACTAAATACATTTAAAACTACAAGCCTGAAGTCTTTGAGTTTTTCTGCCTTTTGGAGGTAAGTCAGATTTCACAATTTGGGATTCCTGTCTGTCTCCTCTCGTGCTGCAGCATCCACTGAGTTGAGCTCCCGCTTGCCTGCAGCCACATTGGTTTAGGACTCCTTCCAGGTCATTTGGAAGTCAGGCTTGGAGCCTGCTCCAGTCACAGAGCCACATAATGTAGAGCTATGAGAACTTGGGAAAACCTGCTTGGCAAAAACTCCTTTATTTCCCTTTGGTTTAAAAAAAAAAAAAATAAATAAATTGAGTGGCTTTTTTTCCCCGACAAAAAAAAAATCCCTAAATTTACCAAGCTCGTGAATCTCACCTGAGTTTGATTAAAGCCAGTAGGGAATTTTAAACTGAAGAGGGAAAAATCAAGGTAGCAAGAAAAAAAACCCATGATTTTGGGGTTTGGGTTTTGTAGTTGTTGTTGTTGTTTAATTATGCTGTGGAGTTTCTCCTCTAATGGCCTCCCCAGCACAGCCCACCCTGCCCAGCCTGGCATGTGCTGCAGCTGCAGATGGATCAGGAGCAGCTCTCACAGCCCTGCAGAGCTGGCACACAGATGCCAGCACCGTGTTTGCCAGCTTGGCTGTGTCTGGGGGAGATGGCACAGTGCTCCAGCACGGGGGTGGAGGGGGGAGCCCTCCACCAGCACCAACAACCCCCCAGCATCCACTCGCAGAGCTGGTCCCTGTCCCCGAGCCCTTTCCAAGGTGGCAGCAGGCACATGGCCCCGGGGGATGTTTTGGTTTTATCCTCCTTGTAAATCTGATCTCTTTAATTTGGTCGGGGGAGCAGTCCCTGCTGCAGGGACAGGGCTCAGGGCTTGCCAGCACTGAGGGGATTCATTGTGAGGGATGCTGAGCACACCCCAGCCACGGCTGCCTGCTCCCCACCACACCAGGGACTGACCCAGGCAGAGGGTGGAGGGTGCTGAGACCCCAGGCAGTGCCACGGGGTCACTCCACAGTTCATCCACTCAAACTGGTCCTGCTCAACTTTTTTTTTGTTGTTTTTGTGGTTTTTTGTTTGTTTTGGTTTGGTTTTGGGTTTTTTGGTGTGTTTTTTTTTGTTTGTTTTGGGTTTTTTGGTTTTTTTTTTTGTTTTTTGTTTTGTTTTGGTTTTTTTGTGTTTGTTTTCTTTTTGTTTGTTTGTTTGTTTTATAATTAGTATAATAGATATTAGATTGGATCTCAGGAAAAGGTTCTTCCCCCAGAGGGTGGTTGGGCACTGAACAGGCTCCTCAGGGCAGTGGTCATGACCCCAAGGCTGCCAGAGCTCAAGGAGCATTTGAACAACGCTCTCAGGAACAGGATGGGATTGTTGGGGTGTCCTGGGCAGGGCCAGGAGTTTGACTGGATGATCCTTGTGGGTCCCTTCCAGCTCAGGACATTCCATGACTCTGTGATGTGGGTGAGGTTCACACCTGAGTTGGAATCTCTCTTTCCCTACAAAGAGTCCAGTCTGCACTTGAAATAATCTGGAAAAGTGTTTCCCATCCTAACTTCTGTCTTTTGCTTGTACACATGGAGCAACACTGAGGGTCAAAACTGTATATCCTGACTGCTGGGAAGATGGACAGGGAAAACAGCAGCAAAGCACAAGAGAATAAATTCTATGGGGAGCAGACACAGAGCTCTGCTTAGAAATGTCTGCAGAGCCCTGTACACCATGTGTACATCCTGTACCCCATGACCACCGTGTCCCTCCTGCACTGCAGCCTTGGGGAACTTCAACAAGGAGACAAAACCCAAAAAAACTATGGAATGTTGTGGGCAGGTAACAGGAGCAATGGCAAGCTGGAGGCTGACTTGTGGAGCTGGGAAAAAGGTGGAATTCCACCTCCTACTCAGAGCAGGTCCAATGAGATCAGAGGGAGTTAAGTGTAAATGAAAGAAGTAGAAAGACTATAGAATCATAGAATCATGGAATCATGAAGGTTGGAAAAGACCTCCAGGATCAAATATCACTTTTTCAACTAAGCTAGGGCACTAAGTCATTTCTTGGACACTTCCAGAGTTGATGAATCCACCTCCTCCCTGGGCAGCCCCTTCCAATGCCTGATCACCCATTCAGTGAAAAAAGGTGACATTAAATTTCCCTGAGGCTCTTTACATCGAAGTTCTGCTACAAGACCAATTCAGTATTGCCTTTGTTCCTACAGTGATCTCAAAAATGTTGCAAAGTCTTGGTCTGTCCCCAGATTTAGAGCCATTGAAGAAGGACTTCGGGAGCATCCAAAGGCTACCTGGCAGCAGGTGTGATGACATGTCAAGGGCCACAGTAACATGTTAGCAGCTCCACATCTCTTCAGTGCAAGCTCTGTCTGTTGTGTGGGACTGTATTTGAGATTTTGTATTTGAACTTGCATCATGGCCTGGAGGCTGCAGTAGAGGAGTAAGAAATATGGGTAGAACTGCCAGCAAAAGGATTTCCCTTGAAAATTACGCTGGTGCCCAACTGCAGAGTATTTGGGTTTGTAGGCTGAAAGTTCAGCAGTTGTTGCACTTCAACCAGAGGGAGGCAGAAGTCCCCTTTGCTCCCCACCTCCCTTTTGAGAGGGAGCTGCAAGTGAGGAGGAAATGAGAAATCAGTCCATAATCCAGAAAATCCTTTTCACTTGGAATATCCAGACTGCCTCTCTTCTGGAGCTACCACCTTCTCTGACCACTGACTGCTGTTCTGCTGATGTTAGTACAGAGGAAAGAAAAGGATGTGTTTTGGTTTTCCTTTTCTTTCCCCTGAAATGTTCTTAATAGTTCAGTTTGGTGGACTAAATATCAAGAATAAATCTGCCTTTGGGGGGGTTTATATTGCTGTGCATAATCTATAACTTTTCATAGACCTGCTGGTATAAGGTGGATGATGGAAATTTCATACCCTATAAATCAATTTATAAGACTATCAATACTGGATTTTTAGGTTTTGCTAATATTTAGGGTTTTGCTAATTTTAAGTTTTAGATTGAGGTTTAGTCTGTGATTTTTTGAGAGTGGATCCAGACTCAGTACTAGAAATGGTGACAACAAACACCATTTAAAAGTCAGTTGTAGTACAGATCAAACAAATTCCCCAGAGAAGTTGTGGAACAGGTTTTGGAACACATTACCCAGAGACATGATGGATGTCCCATCCCTGGAAGTGTTCAAGGCCAGGTTGGACAGGCCTTGGAGCAACCTGGGATAGTGGAATGTGTCCTTAACGTGTCCCTGCCCATGGGGTGGAATAAAATGGTCTTTAAGGTCCCTTCCAACCCAAGCCAGTCTGTGATTCAATGATTATCTGAAACCTCATCCTGCCATCTGGAGTCAGACCAAGAGGTGGAAGAGCTCCAGCTTTGTGGAGGTGATCAGAAACACCCAGCTACCACCAGCACAGTGCAGCTGGATGGAGCTGGAAACAACCTGTGATGGAGCATCCCTGGAATACAAGAAAATTGGCTCAGGATACAGCTCTGCCTGGAGCTGGGAAGATGGGCAGTGCCAGCGGGTACGGCAGCCCAAGCATTCCCTGGGGAAGGCAGCTGAGCCTCCTCTTCCAAGCTCTGCTCATTGCTAAACCACAGCACCTCTCTTTTGCACTTTTTTTCATTTCTTCATGTTTGCTCTGGCCTTGAACAGCTTAAGCTTCGCTCCAGGCACAAAATCAAGTGGCTTTCCTCTTGTTCTGTTCTTACCTGGCCTCAGATACAGCAAACTGAGTCCTTCAGGAAAATAGAACACACTTGATATTGGCTCCCTCAATACTAAAACAAAACCCACAAAAGACCCCCTTCCTACACAGCCAAATTTTACAGTCCAGGAGCCAACACTCCCCTCCCCATCTCCAGGGAAGTGGAGGGATTTTATTTATTTTAGCAGAACATTCGTTAACTGCTAGGACAAAGGGGAGTGGATGGATTTGGTTAGAGGAAGCTGGGAGTATAAAATCACAGGTGAGTCCTCTTGGTACTTCTCAAAGTACCTGAAACTGCAGAGAACCACTGAACAACTGCAAGGAATCATTTCCCAAGGCGACCATTCTCGCTGATCTTTTGGACACATTCAGAAAATAATACACATAAAGGCGCTGTTTCAGGGACTTCCTTTAAATCAAGGTGAGGCTTTGCTTTGATTTCAGTTTGCTCTGGATCAGGACCTTAATCCCAGCCCTTGTTTGACCGCAGTTTTGCCTCACACAACCCCACCACACCCAGGCCGCCGCTAGGAACATGCTGCCGCTGCCGTGAGCTCACTTGGCTCCTGGTTTTGGTAAAACACAAATTTCCTCTTGGCTCTGCTTAGTGCACTTGGATTTCATGCAGCTGATTCCTTCCCTCCCAGACCTGCGAGGAGGAATATTGAAGAAGAAAGTGGATGTCAGGGAAGCGCCGAGGGTTGTCTTGGAGCGGCGGCGAGCGGGGAGGTGGTGGGGCTGGGAGCTGCCCGCTGCTCCTGAGAGCTTCCCCGAGCAAATGTCAGCTCCCTGCTCCATCATCCCTTTGCCTTTATAGCTTCAGTGAAATGACAGCTACGAGATGTTGCTTTGCAGGAGGGAATAGTGCAGGTCACATCCTCGGCTAATGCGAAATGGCATAATGAAATGCTGATTGATACCCGCCAGTAGCCCGGCTCACTTGTTAGCTACGCAAATGCAGGTAAAAATCCTTGTTAATCTAAAATTTCAAAGCCTTGGTGGCCCTTGATTCGTGGAGGGAAGGTGCATCCGCAGCGTGCAGCTACAGGTGGCCTCTGTCCTTCAACACTGAAGCTTTGAAGAGATTTAAATACTGACGGCGAGTGCCAACGCAGTCCTGATGAATTCAAATGAAACGAGGAGGGTTGGGCTCAGAAAACCAAAGGAAGGATATTTGAGGGGTTGTGTGGCTGTGCAAGCCTCAAGCTGGAGCTTATGTATTTCCAGATTTTTCTAAAGTTGGCTGAGTTTCTTTAAAAAAGAGTATTTGCAGGTCTCCCGTGAGACTCAGCCTCCCCATCTCCAGCCAGGATATGTGCACGGCTCCCCTCTGCCAGGTGAAATGCTGCTATCAGAGAAGGGACTGCCTTTGAAGCCTATTCAAATCCCTGTTTAAGGGGGAATCTGTGCAGCTTCTTTGTAGAATAAACACCAGCCTAGAAAGGAGAACCAGTGTTACTCCATTACCAACCATTTTGCCTCGGTGTTCACAATTCCATGGGAAATATCAGCATTTTGTGGTCAAGCTCATTATTTGCTTTGTACAAGACCAGGGTGTTTCAAGCCAGGGAATGAGCTCTGCTGCTCATTCAAGTAATCAAAGGACCGAGTATTCCTACTGATATTTAATACATTTCATCTCCATCTTTTAATGCATACATTGAAGTATACTGTGTCTTTAAAAAAAATCTCAGCTCTGACTGTTAATTCAGCTCACTCCATACAGTCTCATTTACTGTTATCTATTTTTATTCTCACTGGGGATTAGGTAAGCAACTCGCAGTATTTCCAGCTGTCCTTTTAGCATCACTATTTGAAAACTGTGTAGACCACAAAGAACATAATTACAAAAACAAATTGCTGGTAGAACCGCTCTGCTAATAAGTGGGGACCTGTTGTAAGTTCTGAAACTTAGAGAGACCATTTCAGACTTCTGTTTTCATTAAACTGTGGTTGCTGAGAGCAGATATAATTGCATTTCTTTTCTTTTTAAAGGCTACAGGTTACCTGAAGTAATTTGTATATTACTTTCTTTTTTTTTTTTTTTCTCTGTAAGTCCAAATCATTTCTCTCAGTGGAAGCCATTACACACGAGGGGTCATTCCACAAGTGTTTTGCATTAGTGCAAGAATTGCACTCATGTACTAGGACGTTTAAGCACCTACAAAGTTGTCGCCAACCATCTGCAGTGCTGGTAGCACTAAATCAGCCAGCTCCGTATGCAAAGCCAGTGTAATTTATCTGTCAGGCAGTATTTCATTTAAAACATATTCCTGTAAAATATGAAATACTTAGAGGCACCCACTTCCCTGTTTGAACCTGACGTTTTCCATTACTGTGGGGGCAAAATTGTCTTTTTAATGGAGCAAGAAAATCTTTGTGCTCCAGGACTCTGGCATTAAGAACAAGGCTTTAAGTTTGCATTATGTTAATGGGCAATTATCAGTGTAGGAAAAATGAGGGATGTTACATGAGGGTGTGTCTGGGGGGTGCTGCCTCTGCTCTGCTCAAATGCCCTGAGCTGGGATGATGCTGGGCCGGGTGAGACTTTCCCCTGCAACTCCACATGATCCAAAGCCAAACATGGAAAAGCCAAGGTGATGTTTCATGGCACTGCAGAGAAAGCCGTGTGAGCTTTAGGAAGCTTGAGTTTAATCTTTGAGTCAGATTTATGAGAGGAACCCTTCTAAGTCTGGCAATAGCTGGTACTGTGCTTTACCCCTCCCTGTGATCTGAGGGACTTACGCTCCACAAAGGCACCAACACCTGTATTTGTACAGCTCATGAGCAAAATTGTTTATGCAGAAAACCTGAGCTGGGGTGGGGGGGGCGGGGGGATGGAGAAATAATCTCATTTTGTCCTATTCTTCACTTTCTGCAAGGTACAGTGTTAATAAAACATGTTCAATAAACAAACTAACCAGCCCTCAAGTTGCTGCTTTTAATATAGGACATGGAGTCTCGGATGATTTTTCCAGATTCTGCACCTGATTAATGACATTCCACTTGGGCTGAATTTATGCTGGGGGAAAGTGCAGGGTGTACTTCCTTTGCAAACAGAAACAATATGTGCAGGCTCCTTCCCTTACCTGCACCACATGCCTGGGAGAGGAGGAGGAGGAGGAGCAGCAGCAGCAGGGAAACCACAGCCAAGGTGGAGGAATGGTGGCCAAGATCTGGGAACAGAGAAATTATTTAGGTTTATTTATTTAGGGTTTGTCTCCCCCCCCACACACCAAAATTTGTGGTCTGGAACTGCTGGAAGTAAACTCAGATTGAAGCTGTTCCACCAAGATAAGTTAACTCAATGTGAGATGCAAAAAGAATGCACAAATAATATAAGTAGCTGGAGAAATGAAGTGTTTATTCACAACAAAGACAATTAAAGTCCTCAAATCTGCTATAATTTATATACTATATATACTAATTTTATATAATTACATATATTATAAATTACATTATATATTAATTTTATTAATTTAAATTGTTTCTGATTTCACCAGAACACAGTATAAGTTCAGGATTAGGTATTTAAGAAATGCATTCCTATGATCAAGATATTGATAATTTCACAATAAAGACTCTTAGCAGTGATAAAACAGCACTCACCTCTGCTCTGGGTCTGATAACATAATTGTACATTAATTAGCATACAAAATGCATTGGGAGTGAAAACTGAGGTCTTGTCACAGCAATAGAAAAATCTCTGTGTAAGTATATGAAACCAAGACAAGAGTCTATATTTTAAAAATATTCTGAATGTTTTTTAAAAAAACAACCCACTCTTTGTGTTTAAGAGGCTCATACGCATGAAAAGCAAAGCTGACTGTAATGTAGAATACCTAATTTTAATATATGTGGTTTTCTCCTAAAAAACTCAGCTCCCACCCCCACCTCTGATGCCTGTAGAGGTGACTAAAAATGAAGAGCTTGATAACTTCTGTCAGGACAGAAGAAGTGGAAGAAACCTGCACCAGCTCATGATGTGCAGCATCTTGCAGAGGGAGAAATGGTAGAGATAAGAAATGTGATTGGAACTGCTGATGATGAGAAGAGATGGACATGGAATTTTTTTTGTTGTATTGGGCCCAGACCACCCAGGGCCAGACCCAGAATGTCACAAAAGAGATCTCACATCATATGGTACAATCCTGGCATGGTTTGCTTTGGGAGAAACCGTAAAGCCCATCTCATTCCACCCCCTGCCACGGGCAGGGACACCTTCCACTATCCCAGGTTGCTCCAAGCCCCGTCCAACCTGGCCTTGAACACTTCCAGCCAGAGGACAACATCAGATATGAGCATCTCACACCCAACTATGCCTCTGGAAAAAGAAATTTTCAGTCTTTCTTTCCAGACTAACATGGAAACAGCAGTATGATCTTGATCAAAGCAGGTGTAAAAACATCTGGGTCCATAAACATGGACAACACATCTCTCAAATCTATGGCTCAAAGCCTCTCTGCCCCATTTCTCCCCTCTGCAAATAGGGAGGTTTCTGGGAGAACTCCATGGGCTAAAAGGGAGGTTAAACCAAGTGTTTGCTTATACTGTAGGCCTAACTTTTAAATCAGTTTTTAATTGCATGAAAAGCCATCCTCATCCCTTTTGATTACATCCTTCTATCGCCCTCAGAACAGCATCTGAACATCTTATTAATAAAAGCTATTTTGGAAAATAAAACTCCTTTGGAATATATGAGGATTACCACTATATATAGACCACGATGGCTTAAAAGAGATTGTTATGGTCTATTGTGCAAATACATATTTACTAGAGCTTTTGAAATACAGATCATGCAAATATGTATTCAGGGACTTTTAAAAATGCAGATTATTGACCTGACAGATCATAAAGGCTCCTTTGAAACCATTCTGGGTTACAGTATCATGTAAATACTTATTTAGGCAATTTTTAAAAATCTTTGCTAGTACAGTCAGTGAAAATCCTTATGAAAATAAATGTTTTTCTCACCTGACAGCCACAGTGATTTTGAAAGCTAAATGCTTCCCTTCCCCCACATTTACAGAATCCAGGTCCATCGTGTCTGGGGATGGCAAAGCTGGATTCTGTGGGGTGTAACATCACCTGTCAGGGAGGTGGTGACCACCTGAAGGCTACAGAATAAGTCCTTTTCTTTACAATCACCTGATGAGCTGAATGTGCAGCTCCTTCCTATAGAATCCCAGAATGGTTTCGATTGGGAGGAAACTTAAAGGTCATCTCATTCCCATCCATGGCCATGGGAGGACAATGGCCATGGAACATCCTGGGATAGACCTGGGCAAGCCCAGAGAGCACCCACACAGTCCTTGGCAAGCTGAGCATCCCACCCTGGTCACCCAGGTCCCCACCACCTCCTCATCAGCCTGGGATGGGATTCCCACAGCTCCCAGAACAGGGTGAAAGTTGTTTGGGGGAGAGATGGCACTGAGATACCTGGATCTGAAACAGAGCCAGGGTTTGGGCAGCAGGAACAGCACTGAGACTCTGGTACTCTAAAAATCCCCTAGGATAAGCTGCAGTTCATGTTTTAAGTGTTCAGATGGTGATTCTGAGGTAGGAAGATGTCCAGCAGTGCCTTGTCAAGCTCTTTTAGCCCCCATTGAGTAAAAAATAATCTTCTGTCCTCAGCAGAACATGTGCTGTTTGCAGAGGTCATGAGGATGTGTGATAGCAACAAAGGGTGGGAGATTGAGCTCTGCATAATCTTTCCCACACTCACGTTTGAGGCAGCACCTTGGAGTGCAGGATCAGGTGGGAACACACACTGCATCCATAAATCTGGGCACTGAGGTGAAGACTAATGAGAAAGATGATCTAGAAAGCATCAGTGGGGGTCAGAGGAGGGCAGTAATCTTAGAATCATGGAATATTTTAGATTGGAAGGCACCTTAAACCTCATCTAGTTCCAACCCCTTCCCATGGGCAGGGACACCTTCCACTAGACCAGGTTGCTCCAAGCCCTGTCCCAGCTTGCCCTTGAACAGTTCTCTGGCCAACCTGTAATAGGGGATGATGGTTAAATATTTTATAACAAAAAGGACAAAATAAGTATTTTGCCACGTACAGTTAGGTAGCTGCAACTTACAGCTCCAGCAGCACAGACTGGATTTCAGCTGGTCATTTTGGGAATGAAAAGCATATTTATTAGCAATTTCCTGAACCAATTGATATCCTCAGTTTTACACAGCTGTCTTGTTATTCAATATCACATCAATAATACAATGGCATTTGTTAATTTGAATTCATGTGCATGATTACGGAAGCAAAAGCAACTTTCTGAATACATGAGCCAGTAGTTCAGTGGTTGTTATGTTTTGTTATGTGTTACAACAACACAGCCTTCCAAGAATTCGTGCATGTGTGTTAAACTGCTTGTGCCAGGTGATTGGAACAGTCCTGGAGCACAGACACTGCCTGGATGAATAGGGGTGTAAATGCTCCAGCAATTTTGCACATAAATGTGTCAGCCCTGGTCTCCATAATGGAGAGAGGTCCTTTCATGGACTGGATAAAAGCGGGTTTATGAATCATGGAAAAACATGCTTCCCATAGAAAAAACCCCACACGTTATGTGAGTTTTCTTTGGAAAGTCCAGACAAAAAAACCACCACCTGGAATGTGGCCAGAGCATTTTAGTGCTCTTTTGTCATTCTGCTGGTTGAAGAGAACTGTTCGTGGTGATTAACAAGGGTGTGCACGTTTGGGGTTTTTTTTTAAAGATACAACCACAAACAAAAGGTAGTAAATTTAATTTTCATTAGGGTAGAATTACTGTTCTCTTACTACAGGCAGGAATACACATTAACAAAAACTCCTTGTTACTTTCTCTCTGCAGATCTGGCTTCTATTTTCCTCGGCTGGAGGAAGGTTTGACTGAACATTCACAATTCAACAAGGCACAATAAAACCTCCTGCAAGAAAATTTACTGTAGGTATAAAGTAAATCATGGAAGGGCTGTGCACGCTCATTTACAGAACACAGACTCATTCCATTGTAGGAGCAACAATTAAGGGGTGCACCTCATGCACACCCAGATTTTTAATGCTATTTGCTGGAATTTGGATGATTTAAGACAATAAAAGTATCTCACAGTGTTATAAACAGAGACTGTGTAGGAAAACAGAAGTTTGGGCAGAATTTTCACAACTTGTTTTCAACAATAAAATGTTTTGGGGAGTTATGAAGTCAATCTCTACGAACTTTCTGCTCAGGTGATTCAGGTGATGGCAGAGCTACAGTAGACTGAGGCTACAGGTTCAGTGCAAGCAAGAAACCTGAAAGTCTGCTTCAGAAATTATAGAATAGAATCACAGGATTGTTTAGGTTGGAAAATCTCTGTAAGATCGAGTCCAAGCATCCCCCAGCACTGCCAATGCCACACTAACCCATGTCCCCAAGCGCCACATGCACGTGGCTTTTAAATCCTTCCAGGGATGGGGACTCCACCACTGCCCTGGGCAGCTGTGCCAGGGCTGGACAGCCTTTTCCATGAAGAAATTTTCCCAATATCCAACCTGAACCCCCCTGGCACAACTTGAGGCTGTTTCCTCTTGTCCTGTCCCTTGTTCCCTGGCAGCAGAGCCTGACGCCCACCTGGCTCCACCCTCCTATCAGGGAGTTACTGAGAGTGAGAAGGTCCCCCCTGAACCTCCTTTTCTGAGACCCCCCCAGCTCCCTCAGCTGCTCCTCATCAGACTTTTGCTCTAGATCCTAATTCTAGATGGGAAGTTTAGGAATAAAGGCACAAAAGGACAACCCCCACCTGTTTTGTCACTTGTTTGAGTGGCAGTGGGAAGCAGAGCAAGGAACAGGCTGCTTTCAGCAGGGATGGACACTCAATGTCCCCTCATGCCGTCGTGGGGTTGGTGCTGTAGGTACCCTCTGTCCAGTCCCACATGTCCAACTTGCTCCCAAAGCTCCAACATGCTGCATGGAGCAGGGATAAAACACAAATGAGCTAATTAGCCTAATCACTAGGCCATCCTCGGTCACCCTCGGCTGGGTAAACCCTCCCCAGCAGCCGGAATTAGGGGATTTGAGGAAAACTGATCCTGCTGCAGGGCCATAAACAGAGGAGTGCACCTGAAGTAGCCCTGGACCCCCGGGGAGTGCTGGGGGAAGTGAGAAGCTGGTTACTGCAAAGACAAGTGACTGTGAAATCCTGTTTTATTCTTCCTGCAATAAAAGAGTGTTAGTTCTTCGAGGCAGCATTTGTGGGGCTGCACCGTGTCCCGTGAGCAGGGACGGGACGGCACCTGCGGGGCCCCACCACCCCTCCTGGGGACAGGCACAGCCCCACGGCCACAAATCATCCTGGGAAACTGCAGCAGGGCCCTCATCAGCTGGGAAAGGCTCCGTTTTTGTGCCTCTGTGAGCTGATGTCGTATCTTACATCAATATCCTCAGCCATGCTCAGTTCTGCACGGGGGGTGTTCATGGCTTTATGAGAGTGTGGAGTGATAGGAAAAGGGGGAACGGTTTTAAAGTGAAAGAATGTAGATGGGACATTGGGAAGGAATTCTTGACTGTGAGGGTGGGGAGGCCCTGGCACAGGTTGCCCAGAGAAGCTGTGGCTGCCCCATCCCTGGAAGTGTCCAAGGCCAGGTTGGACAGGGCTTGGAGCAACCTGGGCTAGTGAAAGGTGCCCCTGCCCATGGTAAGGGGTGGAATGAGATGGTCCTAAAGGTCTCTTCCAACCCAAACCATTCTAGGATTCTATGTAAGCAATAAAGATAATTTAATCTGGTTTTAATTTGTACTAAACTTGTGTGACACTCAACCTCCAAACTGTATTTGGACAGTGGTGAAATATCATTTTAAGGTTGCACAGCTCTGCAAGGAACATCTGGGTGTCCATCAGCCTTTTAACCTTCCTTTCATTACCTCATGACTACAAACCATTCATGTTGTATTGCCTAAATATTTACCTAAGGAATGTATAGTCAAATTTCACTAGAGAAAATAAAATCTTCTAAAAATGCTGTTATGTCAAAAATTTGTGATTAAATCAACACTATTATTTATGGTATTACTCTCCTCCTGTTAACTCAGTGATTTTCCTCTCATTAAGTTCAATACTATAAAATCAATATAAAACCTCATGTTTTTGATCCTGAACAGTTTTGTTGAAGAGGCAGGACACAGAATATGTACAATTCTGTCTGCTTCACATTCATTAGTTGATTACAGATACTTTTTAGATTACTGAGAAGCAAACAAAAGTCAATAAATGCATAACCCAAACACCAGAAAAATATAAATTCACAGTTTTAATTTATCCAGCACAGCTTATAAAAAAATTCCTCCTCCCAAGCTCTACCTCAAATGTGTCCACTTTCCTTGTCTGATCTCAAATAACCTTGGAGGTTTCACACAATGCAGAGGAACCCCAGAAAATAATAAAGGTATTTGGTGAAATACTACTTAGTCTCTGGGATAAACCTGGAGCACTGACTTGTATAGCTAGAGGCTTATTTTTAGATCCTCCAGAGAATTTATGTGAAAAAGGGGAGAGACAGAAAGAGAGAGAGAGGAAGAACAATTTAAATCATCATAACTTCATAAACCAGAATTTTTTGTAAGATTATTTGATAAAATGTAGCTGAAAATATATTTATGATTAAAGTGGTTTTAATTGTGATTTTAAAGCTTTTGCCTGAAAAACAAACAAAAAAGGTGTTTGCTTTGCATTAGCTCCTCCAAGAGGCCAGAACTGTTAAAAAATGTTCAAAAAAGTTAGTGAATGTGCCCATTTTGACTAAATTACTGGAATGGCCAATCTAAATCCTGACTTTTCTCCTCAAGGAGTAGGATGGTTGCCTCTGGGGGGGTTTTGGACCGGAGCTGTGGTGGTTCAGGGCCATGAGGACCTCAACAAGATGTGAGCACAAGGGTCAGCTCTTCCTCTGGGAAAAGGGAAGGAGAAAAGTGCCTGTCAAGGGTTTGCCAAGGATCCAGCACCAGAGGCTGCACCTCCGTGACTGAAACCTGGCCAAGGGATGGAGTAGAAGGAAAACAATCTCAGGACACTGCTAAACTGTAATTTTTTTCATCCTTCCCTCTCCTCTCTTATTCGTCTTTATTTTTCCCCATTCCCTTTCCCTTTTCCCTTCCCTTTATTTTCCTTTTCCTTTTACTTTTCCATTTCCTTTTCCTTTTCTCTTTCCCTTTCCCTTTCTTTTCCCTTTCTTTCCTTTTGGGCCAGGAGGGAGCAGACTGGGTGGGAAAGGAAGTATATTTTACGGCACTTTCATTACTCAACTTGATGAGAGCTAATAAAAATTCTTAATTGAAAATAAGTACCTTAATGACAATATCATAATCAGGAGTTATATTTCCTATTTATTTCAATATAAAATACCTTCTTTCTGAAGGAATCAGAGCAAATTAGCCTGAACGGTTTTACTTATTGGCCGACACATTGGGGAGATAGTAAATACAGCTTTAAATAGAATCACCTGCAGTTGGTTTTTCACTGCAACTTTCCTTTCTGTTGCTAAACCAAATATTAGATACTTTCCTAACTGGTATTGAAACATATACAGGCTCTTTCCCATATCTTTATTTGGCTTTTCGGCTGTGGAGTCAGCATTTAATCCAACCATTTGTGACATGGTTAACACCCACAATCATTTCCTGTTATGCCTCACACTGACTATAGTGGGCTGCTGTATATTTTCCAACGCCCACTCTGCTGTCTTTACAATCAGATTATGCCATTAGACATAGACAATGAATCACTGTAATTGTTCTAATATGGTCAAACTGCCAGCAAGGATTAACCCTTTCTGGGCATTTTGTGGTTAATTCTGGATGGACCTATGGTTACAAAGGGGTAAGGGACTTCAGGGGTTTTAAACTGTGGAAAAGTTCATTTTAGTTAATAAAACAACATTGAAAGTGCTTGATTTGGCTTCTATAGGATGACTGAGGAGCCCAACCAAAGACAAAGAAGAAACAATTAACAAAGATGAAAAGTGAGGGGAGAAGTCAGAGCAGTCTAGAACTTGCTCGAGAGGGACAGTGGAGGGGCAGCACTGATCTCTCTGTGACCAAGGACAGGACCGAAGGAAACATCTTGAGTTTTTGTCAGGGCAGGTTTAGGTTGGATATCAGGGAAAGGTTCTCCCCCCAGAGGGTGGTTGGCACTGAACAGGCTCCCCAGGGCAGTGGGCACAGCACCAAGGCTGACAGAACTCAAGGAATGTTTGAATGATCCTCTCAGGGACAGGGTGGGACTGTTGGGGTGTCCTGGGCATGACCAGGAGTTGGATTTGGTGATCCTTTGGGGTTTCTTCCACTCAAGCTGTTCTATGATTCCATATGAATTGGTGTTTCTAATCATAAGAATTCCTGGAGCAGAATTTTCAAGAAAACAGCTCCAAGAAGAGAGAGGAGTGTTTGTGTATTCAGGATTGGACAACAAACTAATTCTGTTCTTCTTCAAGAGTTTTCTTTAGGATGTAACAAAGGCAGAAAGCCAAGCATATGGTCCCTGTATCCCACCCCAGCTTCAGTGTTATTAAATGACTCTTTACACACACATTCCTGTCGACACACTCCAAAAATATATCCTCCCAACACCCTTTTGTTCCAATGCTTGCAGCAAATCAGTTCCTGATCAAAGAGAGTTGAGGACTAATTGGAAATCAAAAGTCTATTAGCATTGGAAAAGCCTTTCCTACAGCAGGCTGGAGATTTTTTTTTGCAAATAATTTGTTTAGGCCCCAAACTAACCATCATTAAATGAATGAAAGTCTCTATACAGACACCTTTTGACATTAATTTAGGCTGGTAATGTATCAGATTAGAGTTTAATATGAAATTCTGACTTGGGTAATTAAAATCTTATTACTTAAGTGGATATTCTCAGTTTAATGCGGATACAGGCAATGGGTTTGCCCTGCTCTACCCTTAGTCAATAGTAAGGAGTGAACCCAAAGCACAAGGAGAAGGAGAAGAGAGGCCCCATGGATTCTGTGCCCATCTCCCATCCAGTTTTCACAGCAGTTGAGGATGCACAACCACCTTTAAAATGTTCTTTTCATCTACTCATAGAATCACATACAGTGGAAAAATAGTCTCTTGAATCAAATATTATAAGCAAATCTAGGAGAAAAGAGGAGAAAAAGATACTTCTTTTTTTTTTTTTTTTTTTTTTTTTTTTTAATTGAAACCTCTGCAAGATTCCTGAGAGGGGAACAAAGAAACAACTCAAAACAACTAAGAGTCAAAATCTAATAATTAAATATAGGTTAAATAATCCCTGCCCACTCCAAATAGGGAAAGTCTAGGCAAAAAACCCAAACATAACAAATAAAACATGAATTTCCAGTGACATCTATGGGAAATATATAGAAATATAGAATTAGGGAAGGCACTGATGCAGAAAACTGAATTATTTTGAAGCCAAGAGAAGTCTTAGAAAAAAAAGTAATGTAGTAGAGAAAGCTTGAAGTGTTAAGTTCAGGTAAAAATCCATATTGGATTTTTGGATCCAAAATCCCTGTGGCAGAGAAATGCAACTGAGCCACAGAATCCAGTTTTGGATCATAACTGGGTTGCTGATGGTCAGCATTATCTCTCCAGCTGGGTTTTGATGGTCTGAACCTCCAGCAAAGCCAAGATCCCAGTCTAGTGCCATTGAATTCCCATCATGAAACATGGAAAGCGATCCAAACTCTCTGCTCCTGCACGGGATCTTCAGGCCTGAGCTCTCCAATTCCCCGTATTTTAATGAGAATGTGTATGAACAACATTTGAGTAAGGAGTGGGGAATCCAGCCTGCTGTATGTAGTGTGCTTCAGGAACTTTTGGGATGAAACTGCTTCACAAATGCCAGATAAAGCATCATTACTTTCACTTCAGCTATTATAGCTTTGGCAAAAAACGTTCCTGTCAGGATGAAACTTGGCCTGCTTCTCCTGGGCTTGGGAGGGAATCTTTTTTTTTTTTTCCCAAATCTGAGGAATCTGGTTTGGCTGAATTTCAGGTCATTTAATGCAAAAAGGTTGAAAACATTTGACACTAAGACCTTTTTCTGAACTCAGCTCAAGACAGCTTTGTCTTTAAATGCCAAATTTGGCAAGCTCTTACTAGGCTCATTTTTGGAAGATTTTCCAACTCCCCCCCTCACACACATTCTCCTTCATTTCTCAATAACATATGTCCCACTTGCCATTCTTAATCTAGTTTTTCAAATAATACACTACTGTTGGTGTATAAGGTACTTTTACACTTCAGACTGAACCACATATATTTCAAAATGCTTAAATCATATTTGAAAACCAGTTTGCAAACAGGACACCCCATCATCCAGTGTTATATCTAATCACGCAGTGCACTGTCATTGCACCTGGTCCAAAGATCACTGAAGTCAAAGCTAGGACTTGTTTCAACTGCATTCACCTTATGGCAAATGTGAAATGAACCATGTTTTAAAAAAAAACAGAAGAGGTCCTAAATTTTGTGGATTTTTGTAACTTATTGCTGCAGGAAACAACATGAGCAGCTGAGGGGCTCAGCCTGGAGAAAAGGAGCTCAGGGGAGAACCTTCAGGGAATAACAGAAACATTTAGGTTGGAAAAGACCTCCAAGATCATCAAGTGCAACCTGTGACCGATACCCACCTTGTCAACCAGACCAGAGCACTGAGTGCCACCTTTTCACTCTCTACAACCCTGACAGGAGGTTTGTACCATGTGGGGCTTGGGCTCTGCTCCCAGGCAAAAAGGGAAGGGACAAGAGGAAATGGCCTCAAACTGCACCAGGGGAGGTTCATGTTAAACATCAGGAAAGTTTCTTCATGGAAAGGGTGGTCAGGCATTGGAAGGGGTTGCCCAGGGATGTCCTGGTGAAGTCTCCACCCCTGGAGGTGTCCAAGGAATGACTGGATGTGGCACTCAGTGCTCTGGGCTGGGTGACAAGGCGGGAATGGGGCACAGGTTGGACTCTTCCAACCTTAATGGTTCTGTGATTCCATGAAAACAATATTTGGAAAGAAGGGAGAATTTGAAACAATATTATACATACAAGTGTGTGTGTTCGTGTGTGTGTGTGTGTGTGTATAACAATTTTCAAGAACAAAATAACCAGAAGCATCTTTGGAAGGCACTGTCCCCAGTGCACTCAGCACAGCTCACCAGAGCATTCTGAGGAGGATGCAGGGCAAACGTGACACTAGGCATGCTTTTTCTCTAAAGACCAGTTTACTCATTGAAAGGTTCTGGGAGGATACCAGGAGGGCAACCCAGAGCCACCAGCCAGGAGCAGGGTGGGAGAAGATGAACAGGGATGATGCAAAACAGAGACCAAAATGGAAGAGGAAGGAAGCTGGTGGACAAAAGCTCAACCAAGTGGTACCTCTAGGGAAGAAGAAGAAGAAACCCTGGGCTTTCTGGCACATGCACTGAAACTAAATATACTTCTGGCATTTCCAACTGGCTCTCACATGGACTTGGATATCACAGTCTGCTTGTTGAGATAGAAAAGCTGGCTCAGGAAAATGGGATATGCAAGTTTCAATTTTTTTTTTCCCTTCCTTGATTTTGTGTTAAAGATATAGACTGACTGTGTAAGGATTACCTTAGTGTAAGTTGAGAATGATTTACGACATGAGCAGTCCCAGAGAGGTGTGAGGAGCAGAGACGGGAAGTGCCATGCTGGGTTCTGTACTACACAGCTCAGCCAGAAAAATCCATTAAGCTCAGGCACTCAAAAAGGACAAAATCTTCTCAAAACGTTTTAACTCCTTTTACTGGAGTCCTCAGCAACAGGACATTTTTCGCAATGTTTGCAACAATTGTCCTTTCCTCCTCTTGGTTCACCTGCTGATGAGTCACGTGCCCAATTAACACAACCTGATGTCTTTCAAACTTTATTGTGCTTCTTAACACAGAAAACAGTAAGTTTCTTCCATCCTACCTTTGGTTATTTCTCAGTGCTTCTTAAGTAGCTGCTAAACATCGTGTCTTTGCTATCATTACTAATTCAGGACATGAGCAAGCACAGAAAAGCCTCCAACAGCTATAAAACATCACCTGGTTGAACTGATTATTCTGGAGGATTTCCACATCTCCCCAGCATTTTAAACACACACAGTAATGGTAAAACATTTCCCTGTCATCCTTACATGAGGGTACACTTTGAACAATTGAAGACATATTTTCCAATTTACTATGAAGGTTCAGAGTTAGCACAAGGAGTGTGGGTGTCTCCATTTCTTCATGGTGCAACCAGCCTGGGCTGATCCTTGGGAGTCACTTTGAGGGGATTCATGGCATCTGATCCAGGAGCCTACAGACCACAGGGAGCTCTGATCCACAGCATGTGTTGGGTGACACAGGAGCCTGAAAAGCAGTAAGATAAGAGGAAATGGCTTCATTTTGCTGTAGTGGTGACTACACTGGATATTAGGAACAATTTCTTCACCAAAATGGTTGTTAAGCCATGGAATGGGTTGCCCAGGGCAGTACTGGGGTCACCATCCCTAGAGGGATTTAAAAAGTGTGTGGATGTGGCACTTGGGGACATGGGTTAGTGATGGCCTTGGCAGTGCTGGGGAGTGGCTGGACTTAACAACTTTAGAGATCTTTTCCAACCTAAATGATTCTGTGATTCTATGATTTAAGGTCAGTATTTGGAGAGAACTTCAAATGCTGCAGACGAACGCAGTAAAATGTTCAAAATAATCTAATCTTCAGGTTTTAAAACTTTAAATTAATCTACTACACTGCAAACAAAATGACAACCAAAATGGCTCAGCACAGGCAGAGAAGGTGTTTCTGCTGGGCTGGTTAGAGCACACACCCCCTCAGCACCATGAGCGTGGAGAAAGAAAACACATGGCAGAGTAGGATGACAACTGAGGTGGGACAGGACAGGGCAGGCAGCCAGGGCATGGTCAGTGGCACACAAACCATCCATACTCCAAAATATCATTCCCTTCCTCTTCCCAAAACCTCTGACCATACCTGGTAGCAGGGGCAGGACAAAGGGAAGCTTGTGCTGCTGATCCGATGGTGAGGAGAGCTCTGTGAAAGAGTCAGTGTGGAGAGAAAGAGCAGGAACATTTTGTCTTTGTGGAAATACAAAATCAGATTGTGCTTTAACCACCTTGCAGCAAAGGAAGACACGTGCAAGAGTTAAAACTTAGAGAGAAATGAAACAAAGGAAAGCTTTCAATCACTGAATAAAAGGCTCCCTATATTCTATCTGCCTGTGTTTCCTGATGTGTGTATGCACCGCATCTTTTGGAGAAGGATTCTTAGATTCCTGAAAAAAACCTTTTACTTTATAATTAATAACATAAAATTAAAAGGTCAATCAGTATCATTATGAGAAACAAGCCATGCCTGTGATTTTCCAATCTGCTGAGTTTCAGTATCTTTCCTGGTGTAGAGCTGGCATTAAGGGAATATTTTTTTACCTTTTTATTCAGAGTTGAGTTGCAGAGGTCATGGTAAACTGGAGCTGGGTCTACTCAAAATTATGTTCATGCTTATAAACTATCTTGACTGCTATAGGCTCTGATATTTTCTTTAGAGACAAAACATACCCTCACACTCACTCTTCATGATGTAGTTGAGCAATCTCAGGAGCCTGAGTTTTGTTTTTCTTTTAATTTTATTTGAAACTCCTCCAGTTCCTGGAAGGGTTTCAAATCAGAGAGGGATCTTACCCAAGGACTCATTTTTAGAGCAACGTTCTCTTTTCTGGATATTATGTAAATGTTAAGCTCAACCACCAATGCAGTAGGACATATTTTTGCTGCTGTCTCTAAAGTAAACTAAAGACCTTCACTGTCAACTGACCATTCCACAGTCCCAAACCCAGGTCTGTACTTCTGCTTCTCACTGGGAACACCTGGTTAGTCCAGAGGTAGAAACACTTAGATGCCCATCCTCCAGCATCTCACAAAAACTACTGTTTCAAAGCAAAATAATAAGTGACAACAGCTCATACACTACAACAGCAATGATGACACACTCCCCAGAGATTTTCACAGTGCAGTTGACTGCAATTTTTGCCCTATTTAATAATATTATTTACAGTATTTTATTCTATTTTAAATAGAATGCTTGATGAGTAAAACGAAAATTGATTATTTTGAAGTAGTCTGATGTGTATTCTGTTCTACCAGATACTGTGTTACAGAATCCTAGAGTGATTTGGATTTTAGGGGACCTTTGAGCTTCTCTCATTCCAAACCCCCTGCCATGAGCAGGGACACCTTACACTATCCCAGGTTGCTCCAGGTCACGTCCAACCTGGCCTTGGACACTTCCAGGGATGGGGCAGCCACAGCTTCTCTGGGCAACCTGTGCCAGGGCCTCCCCACCCTCACAGGGAAGAATTTCTTCCTAATCTCTAAACTCAACCTTCCTTCCTTCAGCTCAAGGCCATTCCTCTCGTCTTATTGCTACATGAAGATATAATATGAATTATAATTAATGAATTTATGAACTATATGAACTTATAGTATCCAGCTAGATATAATATTACATCCTAAAGAGATACAAACCCTATTATTTTTAAGAGTCCCTTACATGCTCATGTCCCATTGTCTGAGCATCCAAAGGACAAAGCTGCTGCCTTGTGCCCTGTAACGCACTTCCAGTCTCTCATTTCCAGTGGGACACCTCAATCTCATGTCTGAGCAACACCCACTGAATTTTCTGATCAGGATGTGCTGAGCTGGGCCTTCCACCAGGGATGGACAAAGGGAGCTGTACAACCTCCTCTAACAGGGTCTCCAGGCTCTGCTTATAAATGCTCTGGACAAGAGCTCAACACAGTTTTTCCTGCAGCAGCACCATCCCATTTTACAGTACTTTACACACTTTATGTACCAAATGTAACAGGAGAGCAGCACGATGGCAGAGAGGGAGAGAAGCAGAATGATTTAATACTGTCAACCAAGAACAGTTTCACCTGATGAGAGATTGGAAGGGAGGTCAATAGCAAAGGTACAATAGCTGCAGTGCTGAAATATTTTGGGTTATTCCTCAATGATACAGTGTTGTTTTCCAAGAGGGAGGTGGGGGCAATGTGTGTAAGAAGGCCATTAGAAAGGAAGAAAAAAACCATCAGGAAAGATCAATGCTTGACTGAGCTATTTTATTAAATTCCCCCTGGATTTAGTCTGAGACTTAAGGCATGATACGATCAGAGCAGATTGCCTTGGGTTATTCCACTCTGAAGTTGTCCATATATCTGACATTGGTCATGACATATTTAATTTGAACTGGAAGTTCAGATTTAATGGTTGAATTCAAGTGGAACGGGAAGCACATAACCAAGTCAGGACTTACTGTCCATGACTATTGCTGCTAACCCTGGGTGTTAGTGGGGTGTGTGGGACCTGGGAAGAGCCCTGTTCTCTCAGAACAACCTTGGACATCAGGTGAAAATCCCATTAATGTGTAGTAGGACCCAAAGTGGTTTCCAAAGGTGAGGTCACCCTACCAAAACCATATGTGAAGCAGTTTGCAGGAATGAGGTGAACCTTTGGCTTCCACAAAGCCAACAGGAATTTTACTACTGAGTGTAATAGCAGCAGCTTTCATCCTTGATGTGAAATCCCCAGGAAAACCAAAACAGAACCAAGCAAAGCAAAAGAAAGGGAACAATTACAGGCTGTCTAATTCAACAGCTTTTTCATTCCCACTGAAATTTTATTTGGATACAGGTAAATAATTCTGTCCATTCATTTCTCTACCAAAGAGCTGTTATATAAGAGTCTATCCCAGTTGGCTCTAAGGGTATTTTAAATATTGTGCTGAACAGGATTTTGCATATAAACACTACTGTCTACTGAAAAATGGGAATCAAGTCCTTATACACGTTACCCAGAGTCAAAACAGTATCAGCAGAGTAGAACTGAAGGCACAATTAGTAGCAGAAACCTTTCTAGTAACAGAATTTAGCATTAGCAAGACTATTTCTAGACTTGCTTTCTATTACCACACATTTTCCAGCCCCAGTTATGCTCAGCCTAATAGGCACTAGGAACTTCTTGCATTGACCTTCCCACAGTGCAAAAGTCAGCAGAGCCAAATCTTTTTCAATGACTGGAAGGACCCTGCTGGCTCCTGCACTTATCTGGATTCAGTGGGTCCTGACCTCTCCATGAAATCATTATGGAAACAAATCCATGTGAATTCCCTCCACAGCCAGCAATAAACAGAAAGAAGAATGTGGATAAAGTGAATGAACATTCTAAATATACCAATACTCGTTGTCTGGAGGAGGTAAATCAAAACAGCTTTAATGGGGATTTCTACACTGGTTTTACAAAGTCAAGTCTTCTCAGGTTTTGTTTTGTTTTGTTGTTTTTAAATTTGGTGACTCTGACAAAACAGAGATGCCTTTGGTGGCATCATCTGCAGAGTGAGATACTGATTGCTCTCCCTGTTTTCATTTCACACTCAGCATTGTTGCCTTGCTTAAGGTGAGATACGTGGGTCTGAAGAAAAGAAACACATCCCTCCCTGACTGTCCAGCCACAGGCAAGGTTGGACAGAATGAAAAGGTCTCGTGGTGAATCAAAATCACATCTGAAGGTTTCTTGCTTTCACAACAGATTCCTTTGGCACCCTCTCCACCTTCCCACTGCTGTCTCCAACCCCTCCATTGGGCTGAGACAATGGTCCCCCATCACTTCTAGCACTCTGAGAACATGGATCTGCTCCCACCTCCCATGAATGTGGGCCTGATGATCCCAAAGGCAGCTCAGGTGCCCTGATCAGGATGGTGCTGAGCTCCATGAGCTGTTTCTCACGGCCAACCCTGCAGTGCCCACCATGGGGCTGATGTGAGGGGCACAAGGCTTGCAGATCCTGCTCCTGCAGCACCACGTGCCGCTGACGGCCCCTCCATGCATCACCCACAAGTGATACTGAGAGTTTTGGACAGAAT
Organism: Myiozetetes cayanensis; assembly: GCF_022539395.1. NCBI lineage: Eukaryota > Metazoa > Chordata > Aves > Passeriformes > Tyrannidae > Myiozetetes > Myiozetetes cayanensis. Next base: position 5,234,345 of record NW_026086605.1, on the reverse strand, counting down.
CATTAATCTGAGGCACTTATGGAGATAGATCAGTATCCACCTCATCACTGAGGTCATTTTCTCCTCCCATATGATTCATTGGGAGAGAATTAGGGTAAAATGGAAAAAGTATGCTGATGTAATGGTGCATTTTTCAGGAGCTCATTCATTGTCTTCACCTTGAGCCTTCAGATGGGCTAAGGTTGCAATGCAAACAATAAGAAATCTTCCTTTAAAACCATGCTAAGGAAGAAAAAAAAAATAAAAATAAGAGCTCCTTTCTAGCCTGCCTCAACTCTGACTTATCAAATGCAAGGTGTTTGTTAGATGCAACAGGTTCCTTCCTCCGAAGCAGTGTTCTTACATTCCTCACACCCCCTGTAGGCTTTGAAATCAGTGTTCAAAGTGGACTTTCTGAATTCATGAAAACCCACAGGTCTATAATACATCCCTAATGGAAGTCAAACATGACACCCTAGAGATAAAACACAGTGGCCTTACCCTCTGTTCACAGTAGGTGTCTGTGTATAATAAATATTTTATTTTACTACAAAAACAAATAACTAAACATACCCCCTGTGTTTGTTCTGAACTCTACAGTAGCTTTTGTGAGTTTACTATATTTCAAAGCTGAGATAGGAAACCACAAAGTCACGTCAGTTATAATCCATGCTTGCACAAGGCGAGCCAGCTCTGATTCCAGCCCCACCAAGCTCCTGGGACCCGGGTGGCTCTGGCCCTCCAGGAGAGGACCCATGAGGAGCCTGGTTGTGGGGTAGAAAGCCCACCAGGCACAGCCCCAGCTTACAAAAAAATCATTAAACCAGACAAATGCTGTTGGCTTTGTTACTTTTAGTGTTAGGGGATTGTACTGTAGGACCTCAGTTAAACTGGAGCGTGTGCTCTGTTCTGCTGAGGGGTCTGGGACACCCTCAGCCAAGGTGGGACACTCGAAATACATGGGTGAGATGACATCAAAAGAGAAGCAGAGTGGCTTCTCTGAGCTATTTCATTATGGCCATGCTCTTGGTTGCAACTGTGAATATTGTGCTTCTCCACTGTCTCCTCGTTTCTTAGGATATTTGTTCTGAAAGAGATAAGTGCAAACTGAAATGATACCCCCTTTTTCTTCTCCACCTTCAGGATTTCTTCAGCTGTGGGCCTACAGTTATGGAGAACCTCATTAGCTTCAGAAAACTGGGAGGAGAAAACTGATGGCAAGGAGAGCTGTGGTGTGGTGTGCCCTGGGGCTCCAGGTGAGGGCTGTGTCCCTCACCTCAGGCAGGGCAGCAGCACCAGGGCTGGCAACAGGGTCCCCTCAGCTTAACCTTGGGGGACACACATGGTACAAAGACAGTGTGAGAACATGGAATTATAGACTGAATTGAGTTGGAAGGAACCTTAAAGCCCATCCAGTCCCACCCCCTGCCATGGGTAGGGATGCCTTCCACTAGCCCAGGTTACTCTAAACCCCATCCAACCAGGCCTTGAACACTTCCAGGGATGGAGCATCTACCACCTCTTTTGGAAGCCTGTCCCACTATTTTATTTCCTGCTTCCCAAGGTGTTCACACTGCTCCTCTGGCTCTTGGGATGTAGTTTTATCTGTTTGCTGCTTCTGGGCACATGTGACAGTAGGGAAGGGCACCTTCCTGGTGCAGCCCTACCTTGGATATTGTCCCTTTAGAGGAACCTGGAGGCTCCTTCAGCTGGAGCATTGCAATTTCCCCCATCTCACAGCACCACGGGTGCTCAGACACTTCTCCATCCAGTCCCTAATGCCTGCTAATAAGAGAAATGTGCTGCTTCCATTGAATGTGGATTAGGAGAGGAGACATCACTCTTATTTCAAGGGCAGTGTCGAACCACCCAACTTTTAAATACGTATATATATAGAAAGGAAACGGAGAAAAGCCATCATAAATGTGCAGTTCCTGATGAATCACTGAGTCCTGACAGCTTTACACAGATATAACTGCACCCGGCCAATTTCTCAGCTGGTGTAAACTGGCATCCATCCATGGCCTGTAATGAAGGCAGGCCAATTTACACCAGCCAGCTGACCCATTTTTATTGATTTTAAATGATTTACATCAGGCTCAAGATGGAGTAATACATTGTTGAATCAGGCCCACCAAGTGTGGGCCCTAACCTTACATTATCAGGGAATTCAAAATTAGGATTTCTTGGTCTATCGTTATTTCATGCTTTTACATCTATCAAAAATGAGCTTTTCTAAGTGCTGCACCGTGAGGGTGTCATTATCTAGACACAATAATACGAGAGTCAGGCGCTGTAAAAACCCTGAAACCTTGACTTGTGGATTTATACAAGACATTTAATGTTATTTTAACATAGTATTTGGTATGTACTTTTATATGTTTCAGTGGCTTATATCATCATTCTTACTGCACTAAAACTTACATGTCCTTTTTCTTAAATAATATCCTTGTGTAAATTTTTTGTAAGCTCTAGGTTTATTTTATGACCCATAAACTTTGACAATATATTAAAATCTTGGAGGAATTTAATATCAGGAGAAGATTATCTTTAAAAAAATCATTTCTCCATGTTATAGAGACTTAGACACATCTAGTATGTTAAAAGGTTTAATAGCTGTTTATAAATTTTACTGCAACTGTCAATAACTTCATGATATATTAAACCAGTTAATAGGTCAACAGAAAATATTTATTACTTGCTATAAACTGTTTACTTGGGAATAAACTTAATTTCTAGTGATAATGAAACATAAAAGTCAATGAATATTAATTTTAATATTTTATACTAATTTAAACACGGTTTTACCATTTGTTGTAAACATTGAGCAGAGGTAAGAAGTACTGATTTTTCTAACTCTGGTCAAAAACCTCTGAAAGCATCCAATGGGAATTATATTGTCCTGGAAGAAGAAATTGGGAACACCTCTCATACAGGAAGCCATATGATTAAGAAAGGCTTGAAAAGATTTGCCTCATTTTTGATAATTTTGGACAACACCTCCTCTGCCCCATATATTTTTGCCATTTGAAATTTTTTCACATCTAAATCCCATAATTTGTTCCAGTCTAAGCACAATCAGGGCTGATCCTGCATCTTTCCGCCATCACCACATACTGCAAGACCCAAATGCTGATGTTGGCAAGGGGTCCATCCCCCTCAATACATGAAGTCTGACATACCTTTGCTATCCAGGGGCAAAATTAATTCATATTAACACTGCAGATGTGGCAGCTCATTTCCAAATAATCAGGATATATCAATTCCCATAGATCTCCAAGCTTGCAAATCAGGAAATGCCCTTATTCCCATTATGTTCCCAACTTGCATCATGTCATGGGTCTATTTTAGCTGGTTGGCAGAGACCAAGAAATCAGATCTTCCCAGGATTCAGCTATGCTGGCTCAGCCCATATTCCTGCTTATTCCCAGGCAGGCTGTGCCTGGTCAGTCATCCCAGCTCTAAACATCCTCTCCTTGCACCTCCATCACCTGGCCATTGTCATGACACTTTATCCAAGTAAGGCCTGGCAGGACTCTCTCCGTGGTTTTCACACTGCAAAGTTGACGAGCTGCACCCAATTAATTTTTTATATTTAATATTAGGCTTTATTAATCTAGTATTTTATTAATAGAATTTCTAAATATTTAATGCCAATTTTTATATGTAATACTAAGACTTATTAATCTACTAAATTTTATTAATAGAATTTTTGCAATTTTTTTTTAATTCCTTCTTCCCTCCCCCCCCCCGATAATTTCTGTAATTTTAACAATATTGCAACACCAGAGCAAAAACCACACAATCCATCCTCTCAGATGGAGATGTGTAAGGACAGCACTTACACTTTGGTTGGGAATGAGGAGGAAAGGATAACTGCTATGTTCTTATTTCCTCCCTGTCAATGGTGACTGCAGACCTGAGATCTAGCAGCCCCACCTAATGAGCCCTAATTATACTTTATTTGTGTGTTAAGAGTAGATTCAATAGCTCATGACTCCCCTGTTAAGAAACTCTTCAGTTGCACATTCCTGAGGCACCGTTTGGGATTCCATTCTGCCTGTAATCGGATTTCCCCCCCTCCCCTCCAAATTAGTAACACAGTCACATAGCAAATTGGAATATGCATGTGGCTTCAACACTGATATGGCGTTGCCTTCTCCTCTTCCTGACACTTTTGATGTTGCTCCCTTTCATCGTCGTCACCGTCCTGCTTCTGCAGCAGACTTCACATCTAAGGCCTTGTGCAGGGCATAATTAGAAGCTGCAGGACCAAGACATGAAGGTTGGGCTCTTGTTTCTCAGGCAGCAGCTCAGGGAAGGGCAGCTGGTCCCTGGGTGGATGGGGACAGTGCCCACCCCACAGGGACCTCCCACTGCACTTGGGTTGGCCACCTGGTCACCAATGGGGTGAACCTGGACACTCTTTCCTAAACCACCTTCTTTAAGGCAAGGGAAAAGCCCCAAAATCAGAGAAGCTGCCTCTCACCTCTCCCGTCTCAGGATTCACCACTCTCCCAAGTCAGTCTGGGGTAGGGAAGAGCCACAGGGGTCCCTTGTTGTGCAGGTAGAGTAAAGGGACTTCTTCCTCACATCTAACAAACCAGGGACAAGGATTTCCGCCTTCTAAATATCATTTTCTTACCCTCACAGGGACATAAATGCAGGTTTCAGTACAATAAACCCTTTCCCTTGCATTACACTCCATATTTAGTGTCCAAGTGCCCCCTCCCATTAGGAAATGCATTTTGCTTATAAACATCACAGTTAGTGCAGCAAAACCAGGGAGTTTTCAGTTTGCTGTTGCATAAGAGGCAGCTTAATATCCAAAAGAATAACCATTTATCTCAGAAAAGCACTGAACAAATGGGATTTGTTGCAGTCATGCAGTTGGATGATCACATCATGTTTGTTTTCCTAGAAAGGGGGTGGTATTTGGAAAATAAACTTCTTTTTGTAAGAAAACCTGTCCAATAAAAATATCCTTTTAGCCTGAAGGAAGGACTCCACCAGCCCTTCCAGCTTTCAAGTCCTTGGAGAGCAGAGCCCAGGGTGAAGGCACCAAGAGCCAATTAATCTGGAGTAACTTTAAGACAATTTATTGCCTAAATTCAAGGGGATGGGGACAGCTGTGGACAAGCCTCATGTTCACTATAACCTCTAAACCTACACCATGATTTGCAGAAGCACAGGATGATTTGAGTTCAAAACGAAAGAGAGGAAATTTAGCTTAGTGGGAAGGAATTCTTCCCTGTGAGGGTGGTGAGGCCCTGGCACAGGTTGCCCAGAGAAGCTGTGGCTGCCCCATTCCTGGAAGAGTCCAAGGCCAGGTTGGACAGAGTCTGGAGAATCTGGGCTAGTGGAAGGTGTCCCTGCCAAGGGCAGGGCACTGGAACTGGATAATCTTTAAGGTCCCTTCCAACCAAACCATTCTGTGATTCCTTGATTTGAAGGTTCCCTGTTTTTTGGGTGTCACAAGGCTCATCCCAATACTTGGCCAATGTTGTTTGGTGGCACAGGGATCTATAACCCCTCTACAACCATTATTTCACACGCTGGGCTCATCTGGTGCTGCTTCATGGGAAATGTCCTATTTAAGTGTTTTTAAGAGAGGAAAAGAAACAAAAACATTTCCACTATTATTAATGGTAAAGCTTGGGGAAAAAAAAAAAAAAGATGAAGACAGAGCTGTGTACTTATGCAAAACCCTCTAGTATAAAATAATAAAGTTCTAAAACAAAAGGTACCTCATCCTGCTGCCACCCCACTGGGCACCACACCGAGGGGTCTCTGGCACGAGAGCAATTTTCTTACAATACCTCAACATTCCACAAAATTACACACAGTCTATGTGTTAAGGAGGGAGCGTCAGATCAGCGTTGGCTTTGAATTCCCTTGCTTTTGTCAGCCTCATTATTACAGCTCGAATGTTATTAAAATGCTGCTCTTCGTCTGTTAATAATCATTTCACTTCTCTATCTCTGCCACATGAACTTTAGAACACTGTGAAATGGGTTTTGTAGTTGCATGTTTTTTTCAAGTTCATTGATCAAACATTTGTACATTTTAATGTTATAAATAATTGAAGAGCCTTCATTTTTCACTGTTAAAATTAACTTTTCTGTTCTGCCTTTTAAAACTAGAACAAGGGGAAGTGTAATTTAAGCCATGAAAAGGCTGCAAAATACGTGAAACTCTCTGTAACCCTTTTCTGTGAGAGTCTCCTCGTTTTACTTTGATTCTTGCAGAGACTGAAGTGTGAACAGCCAGCCCTTGACAGGCTCCTCCAGCAGGTTACTAGCTAGAGGAGTTCACCTATTTTCAGAGAAGCCTTTAAACATGGGATGGATACAAGGAGACTGTTTGAAGCCACCCAGCAGGTTTGGGAAAGCTGGGGGCAGGGAGAAGCTGGAGGAGGTGGGTGCAGCGGAGCCTGACAGGGATGTTGGGATGAAGGACAGTGGTTTTTGTCTCAGTGAACATTTTTCTTCCCTTCCCAATGTGTTTGTTAAATAGGAATGAAACCTATTAAATGAATGAACCCAGGAACGAGCCAGAATGCACAGGGAATGGGAAGAGGAAAGCATAAGGTTGCCTCTGGCAAGGAGAGGGAAAGCATGATGCAAACCTGCACTAATATCCTTTGAGTACAGCGAAAAGCTGTTAGGTTGGATATGAAGTCACCATTCCTGGTGGTCCCAGATCCTCCTGCTACACCAGAAGTTTAAACCAAACACCTGTACAGATACACAAAGGATGGCAAGAGGACTTGTCCCTTTATCAGCCTTCAAACTGGGCCAAGAACCTAACAGATGAATATCCTGCAGTTGCAAAACTCCGTGAAACCATCACAAAAATTAACAGTATTTGGGTTTGTGTGATGTCAAGCATGAACCCTGGGGTCTTTCACTAAAGATCTAAGCCTGACTCTAAATCTAGGTCAGAGACAACCTCTCAGGTCAACCAAAGTTAATCATCAGTACTGGGAAACAAACTGTTACTGGGGCAGCTGCTGAAATGAATCAATGTGGAGCAAGCCTAATATTTCCAGGTTTTGGATGAATATCACAAGCAGATGCTTATCCAAGATATATCAGAAGACACTCAACCTCCCTTCATTGAGAAGCTGTGCTGGGAATTTTCCTGTGAGAGAGTTCCCATGAGGGATGGCTGGGGCTTCCTGACTCCAGCCAGGATGGAGATTTTGTGGGAAAAGCAGATCCCAATTGCTGGTTCAATTAATTTTGCTGGTGGAGAGAGCCTCTGGAGCATCTTCATCCCAGCAGACATATAGAGATGGGAGAGGAAAACTTGCCCACCAACAGATTTTATGCTGAACAAACATACATAAGGTTCCCTGAAAGTTATGAGGAAATCTATGAATCTTTACATTAAAAGAGGGAAACCATAAAGACTGGATGTTTCTCCACCCTCTGATTGCTGTTCACTCACTACGAATTTTATGAAAATCGTGTTGAGTGAAATGGAGATTTACTGAAAACACTAAAACCAGTGTTGATGGAACAAGTGACTCCTGGGCATTGCTCTGCCTGGACTCATTTCAAAGCAGGCACTCCCAGAGTTGCTGTGATGCCACGTAAAGACAGAGCTCACTCCTCAATGCCAGCTTAAGAAAATGGGCAAACACATCCCTGCAGCAAAGCCAGTTTGGCCTGAGCTCTTCCCCCGTGCAAATGCCAGCTCTGGCCACACATTGTGCCATGGGTGTTGGAGCAAGAGCCAACAAGCAACTGGCAGACTTAACACCAGTAAATTACAGTAGTAGCCTGTTTGTGGCACCACACCCGTGTCTTTGGAGAGATGTAAATTGGAAGAACCATAACAGTGAGTGAAAGAGAAGGGAAATCCAGAAAACAAATATTTGGTTCCCTTGCTATCAGCTTTGATTTCTATTTCGTGGGTCCCTCAAAAAACAAGGGTTAAAGAAGCAAAGAGTGGGAAAAAAAATAATCAGAAGCACACTGAAGTGGGCTGAAATGGTCAGTAGGGTAGAGGTTCTGTTCTCGACATCCCACTGTTACCTCCAGGGGATCAGGAGGAAGGAAGACTTTCATCATCTCCCCAACAGACAGAATAAATAAATAAATAGCAAAATAAAGGACAATCAACTTTTATAAATTTTCACAGGTTGAGTGCACACATGGCTCAGTCTTGCGAAATCCATCCTGGTTGCTGTTATCCTCCTTAACAGGGGGATTTGGAGAACGCTCTCTCAGCAGAAGTTGGATCATCAGGGACAGCTCCATGTCACAGACAGTAGTTGCACAACCCTCTGCACACAAATCCATGTGTAGTCCTCTGCCACGTGGGTCCCACCCCATTCCCAAGCAGCAATGGGGATCCCTTTGGCTGCGGTGCCACTGTGACCAAGTGCCAGCCCGCCGTAAACAACATTTCACAATTATTTCTTGGAGCTACTTAAAGGGATGATGGCCTGGTGGTGCACAGCGTTATCAGCTCCTCCAACAAGCGCTCCAGCCTTCAGTGTTAATCTTGGAATTCTCTGTATCTTCCAAGTTTTGGTCCACAGGAGGTTTTCCCCTTTTTTTGCTCCACAGCGAGTGGTCGACTGGTGGAGATGGATTAAGACAAACACAAGCAACGCTGCATGGTAAATTCTCTTTCTTTGTGTGACAGCTGGTTTGAATGTGTTACAGGATCTAGTAAAACATTAGTTCCATATTCAAAAAGAGCCTCAGCTTTTCCAAAAGGGGTTTGGCTCCTCCACAAGAAGTTCAGCTGCTGATATTCACTTATTTAATTCTTCACCAAACATGCAGAATCTCTGACGACCATTTGTTTAAATTACTTACACGACTTGCCATTTTAATCTTTTTTTCCTATTAATCTGTGACAAACCATGGAATTTAATATTTTTTACCATGACTAATGTATGAAATTTGTTAGCTTTGTCTGTAATTTACAGAGAGCCCTGAATAATTGAGCCTTTAAGTTTAAAGGCTTATATTTTGTTATTCTAGCTGTGATTGCTTGTAATGGTTTGAAGAACCTGAGGGGTTTTAGTGATGGGTGCCAATATAAAATACCAACACTGATCTCAGCCCTCCTCATTTTCCTCTGTTTGTCTCCAATTATTACTGGGGGGCAAAACGAAAGAAAATAAATAAGAGACAACATGGGGAGGGGGTAAGACCAGGGAATTAATTTACTCCAAGGACTGCACAAGAGGAAAGTTTCTAACACCTCTGCTGTCAAATCTCAGCCTACTCATTGTTTACCCTTGTTTAATACATTGATGCATTACACTGAGAACAAAAGCTTGTGTATGTGTTTCAAAAACAATAATTATAACAAATAAATACAGGTATATAGTCAAGTTTTCTGCAACCTACAGAAATCCCTGATCCTAGACACAGGCACCTACTTTCTCAACCATGAAGCTGTTTGAGCTCAGTAAAGCTCTACCAGCTGGAGACCCTTAGGAGTCAGGGACTGAGGGGATGTTGTGCCTTTACAAGCTGAGGCCACACTTTTCCAGCTCATCTCCACCAAGGACAAGCACAACAGTGACATGATCGAATTGTCACGTGAACCAGAAGAGAGGGACCCAATGAACCTGCTGCCCCCACCACTGCCCAGGTTTTGGTAGCTGAATGAAGGGGCAGGACCCCACCTTTCCACAGCATTCCAGCCCATATTTGCTCTGCTAGAAAGCTGCAAGGGGCTTGATTCAGAAACCTCTTGCTCAGGGAACCGTAACAACTAATAACTGCTCAGAGGACAATCCCTGGAGGACCATCCCTCGACTTCCACGTGGCAACACTGAAGACCAGGAGCATCCTGGCGACCACTGCAATGCCAGTGAGATCTCCCTCTGTCATCTGGGAGAAAGAAAGGAGCACAAAGAGACTCCTGCTGCACACAAACACTGGAAAATAGGTCTTAGGAGGAGGCAGAACACAAAGTGATCTAATGGCACTTTAGCCTTAAACCAGGGAGCATGGAATGCCTTCACACAAGGATGTTATAGATATATATATGTATATATTCCTCAGGTCATGTTATTTCTTTTAAATATTAATCAGAAAAATTGGAAAGCTTTATTATAAAGATGACAAATGCTACTGTGCCTTCAGGAAAGGTTGAGCACAGGATGTGCAAACTCGTACTTATTTGATTCAACATGGTGACTGTGGGCTGCACTTTTAATGAGGGAAATAAAATATCCCCTTAATTGGCTATAAAAGGATGTGCACCACAGACTTACTGAAACATTAGGCTGCATGGTTAGGACCTACTTTGTAACAATGCCTCATTTTTATTAATATTATTTTTATTGCTTGGGAAATCTATGAGTTTATCTATGTGATAGGAACAAAAGGCGCATTTTCTTCCCCCTTTTTTTAAGGGAGAAAGAAAAAAAGTATATTCTACACAGGGTAAATTGAAAACATCAGTGTACCCTACAGAGTAATAGCACTTTATCATGATTTATACATGGGAACATAACTGTTGCCAAAAAACATAGGTGACCTCTCCCTACCCTATATTAATAATTACAGTATGGAGATGGAAGCATGATATGCAGGACACTCCTCTCTGCTACAAAAAATTGGTGGGGGGAGTTGTTTAAGAAACGTAAAAAAGAGGCAAATCTGACTAGTAAGTGTTGACAGGCGTCGCATCTCATGCAATGAAAAACACATTATTGGAATTTACCCAAAATTCAGGTTTTATTCCAACTGTTCGTACTATTTATTCTTTCCTTTTTTTTTTTTTTTTTTTTTCCTTTCTTTCAAATTAAGGAAGAACACACTCTGAACACCCTTTCTGGTCAGGCTCTAGTGAACACACACCAACCTCTCTGAACCCTGCTGTGAAATACAAACTACAAGAAGGGGCTGACAGAGGCAGAGCTGAACACTTGGTGACACTTGGTGACAATGCTTGAATCCCAGGCAGAGGGTTCTGGGGTCACTCCAGGTTTTTTTGTGTTTCTCAACAGGTCCCTCCACCCATCAGGTTAAGGCCATTTGTCCTACATGAGTTTCATTATTATATTAAGAAGAATATTCACTAGAAAAATCATGAAGAATGAAAAAGGTATTTTTTTTATATGGATGTCATATTTTTTAAAGCATTTTCCCTACTGTCACCCTTGGAAAAGTTTAGGCCCATCCTTTAAAGGCCCACCTGAAGCTTTCCTTTACATGACTACAGTGGTGACACCCAAAAAAGGGAGGAGATCCCACACAGGAGCTTCTCCACTCACTTCCAACACAGGGATTGCTGCACCTGCTCCCACCCCCCCCACCTTCCCAAGACTTGATTTAACAAATGAAGCCCAAAGCACCCTTTAGAATACAGAGTGAAAAAGAAATTCCAAAACAAGTCAGCAAACGCTGCTTCAGTTTACAAATTCATGTTGAACCCTGCTAGTGATTGTAAGAGTTTTTATAAAACGCTGTAAATTATGATTCTAAACTTGACATATGATGGAGCTTCCTGGATTAAATATCCCTGATACTTTTTTCCCCAGAAGACAAGGCAGGAAGAATTCTTCTTCCTAGCTCCACAGTTGATTTTCCAGATTTTCATATCCTTAGGCTTATTAAAGCTGCTCCAGAAGGAATACACCATCACTCTCTGCTAACTCCCCTCCTTGTGCACCTCGAGGCAGGCAGCAGTGGGTCTGGACACAGCAGAGGTGAAGAGCAGCACTAAATCCAGCTGCCCTGGGGAGGCTTGGCTGAAGCAGACATATTTTTCCTCCTAAATGCCAGGTTAAAACTGTCCTCCTTTAGGGCTGAGACCTCTGAAGGGACAGGACAGAAGAAATCCGACACCCTCAAATAATTAAGGTCTTGATTTTATATCAAACCTAACGGCAGGCACCCAACACCATCTTTATATCAGGTAAGCAGCAACAGACTGCAGTGATTTAAATCCCCTGTTCTCTATTTTTCTTTGGTGAGTTTTGTTTCCCACTGAACCTTTCAGGCCCTGGAAAATGTAAAACTAAAGCAGGAAGCATAGGTTTAAATTATGTCAGACAAGATCAGACAGTGCCTGGAGCAGACAGGCTCTCTGCAGGTCCTCGCTGTAATGCTGCTCGGGCAGCCTTCTGGGAGAGGAGCAGGAACTGGGGAGCAGTGAGCAGAGCTGGAAAACATGATTGGAAAATAACACAGCTCCCTGTGCTGGGGTTCACCACTGCATCCTGCTGCAACGTGCCTGGCAGGGCATCCCATCGGCGCTTTTCCTGCTCAACCAAAATTTGCACTATTGTTTTGCAGCCTCATGGAATGGCAGGACCACTGATGCTTGAAAAATAACTGTGTGAGTGCTGTAGAAAATACAGGGGGCAGTTCCTTAGGACGACCTTTGGCTTCCTCAGAAAACTGAAATTAACGATTCTGCATCATAATATGCAGATTCCAGAAATACAACGGGATCAGACACCTGGAATTAGGGGACAGTATTTTTCCGTGCCCAGTTCTAGCAGCAGCTATTTTGATACTGGCTCATTGCTAAAATCAACACTCAAGTCCACTTTATCCTATTTCCAGCAATTATAGCTACTTCAAATAGGGAATTTTAATTCAAGAAGTAGAATAAATGTCACTCCTGGAACACGTACATTACTGTAATCTAATGTGAGTAAGAAGTCACTTGAGATGGAGAAACGCAACAGCCCCTTTAGGGCTACTGCCATAGCAGAGGCAACAAAAGGGAAACCCTCGTTAATCCATTGGAAATATCATGTTAATAAATGAAAATGAGATAATGACTTTTGTGGGGAGCTGAATCTTGTCTAAAACCTCTTATGAGCTTCATGTGTCTCAATTAGGGACTATGTTACAAGGTAAAAAAAAAAAAATCAGCTGCGGGCTGAACACAATAAAAAACAAAGTTAAATAAGGAAATGTACTTGATATTATTATTATTGCAACCCTCTTGCCTGCCCTAGGAGTGTCTTATGGTACAGATCCATCCTGAGCTCCCATTACAGCTTTTAACTGGTATTTCGGGAGCTGCTCCTGCAATGCAAGAAATGACAGTGGTTTGCTTTTCTCTTTCATAGCAAAGGTCAACAAGTCAAAGCCCGTTTACCCTGTCTGATTCCACATCACACATCTTCACACAGATAAACTGGGGTGTTCCAACACCAACAACACAGTCACAGCCATCCTCACACGGTGAAAAGCCAGCACAGACCAGGCTGGGAACCACAGACAGAGAGGGCTGAGCTTCCCACTGGACAGGAGCAGCACAGAGTGCCCCCAAATTTCAGCATCTGAGAAGAGGAGGAGGATTCTAGCCACAGCAAACTATTCCTTAAAGATTTTATGGTGTTTCAGTCTGTGGTTCATAATTCTATCACAGGTAAACACACCTCACAATTTCAGTTTTCAGAACTTTCAGTGGAGGAGATGTTTGACTGGAAACTAGAGTTTCTCTGCTTCAGGAAGCTAAGACTCATCTATAAGATGGTATGTATGAACCTTCATTAGTTTATAAACTCCTAGAGTGTTATCTGAATTGTCCTTTTACAGCAGAGGTATTTGCTTGCAAAAAACCCTACTCTTAATTGAGTGTTTGTTAAATAAATAAATAATTCTACCTCCTCATTAGCTGGTATACAGCACTCAAAAATTAGAAATTTAATGAAAAATTAGAAAAAACCTACAAAACAAATGGACAAGAGCCATCATCAGCTGGTGGAAAAGGTGGAGTCCCCATCCCTGGAGGGATATAAAAGCCATGTGGATGTGGCACTTGGGGACGTGGGTTAGTGTGGCCTTGGCAGTGCTGTGGGATGGTTGGGCTGGATGGTCTCAAGGGGACTTTTCCAGCACAAATGATTGTATGATTCTAAATATTTCACTTCATCAAACATTTTGTCCAAGTATCACTTTTCCAAAATACAGTTAGGTTCATTTTTTCCACTATTTCTGTTGTTTGTTCTTTTTGTTGGCATTTAATTTTTTTTTTGGTTGGTTTCTTTTTTGCTCACAAAATAGTAACTCTTCAGGAGTTCAGTTATTATAAGTTCATTTGGTATTCATGGAAATAGCAGTGATTATGATGAATTCATTTGATATTCATGTGCATGTCACATGTCCTTCAGTGGCAGTGCCATTGTTACTCAGCACTCATTAGGCTGTGCTCTGCTCTGGTGGTGGATGTTCCCACTCCAGTCCTTCCCACAAGCAGGGTGCTGGGATCAGGGACAGCACAGACACATCACACTCTCGCTTCTAACAATTATTTCTTAGAGGAAAAAAAAGGCAGTTTTAGCATTATATGATTAAATAAAAAACACAATTTCTCTCTCAGAAGGGTTCTGTAGTTTGTTTTTGAAGTCCTTCATTTCCTCTCAGCTCCTCAGCCCTTTGCAATTCTGAAGATGCGCGAAAGTTACTCCAGAAGAATTTATGACTTGACAAATTTGTTTTGTGTTCCTCTGCTGTGGGTTTTCAGCCACAATACTCCAGTTGGATCTTTTGCTTCTGAAACACTAAACTTGCCAGGATTTCAGGGATAACTTTCCATCTGAAGAGCCATTTTTATGTGTGCCAGGCTGTGATGTTGCTGCTGAGGAGAGCTCAGGTTTTGAGCAGACCCCAAGCTCCCCTTCACAGACAAGAACCCAAGCCACCAGAATTTTTCATATTTCTGCACAAGATTATTAATAGTTATGATCCAGAGGTGCTGGAGGAGCTCAGGTCACACTCAATTCAAGGGGATTTATTTCCTTGACCCATTTTGGCCCCTCTCAAATCCTCCACTCTTGAACCACACCAGTGACCGACCGCGAGCTTCAGGAGGCACGACGTCATGGGAGCCACCATGGTTACTTCAAACACAACACGAGCATGGCTCGGGTCAGAAGTTTTTCCAAAAGTCTGATATATATGTCCCCAGAGCATCCAGCTCTATTCACCTTAATCCTGAATCAACACTGCCTGTGTAAGTACAGCCCAGGCCTCGTCCTCTGGGGCCACTCTGACACTTAAAGTTGGATGCGGGAGCCTTGATGGATTTGGGCTGCACTGCACGTCACCAGGGAAAGAACCCTGGCTCTGCTCTTTGAGGACTTGCAAAACATCATTAAGGCTTTAGTTCCTACCAGCCTCAAACCTCCTGCAGGCACTGGACTCTCCAGTTTGCAAGGAAGTACTGGGAGCCACTCCCAGTCATCCAAGATCCTTAAAGCCATGTGCTGCCTCAGTGTTGGCACATAGGATCAAGCAAAAGGAGGAAGGAGCAGAGAAGGATTCATGTCTCTATGCAAAGCAATTGTCTAAAATAAACCTGATGTACTCTCAAAACCAGCAAAAAAAGAAAAAAATATTTTCCTTGGATCTTGGATGGTTTTAAAAAATCTTCCTTGGACAAGTGAACAGAGAGGGTTCGACCTCCAAGTGAGCAACAACACAAGATGCACATCAATACCCAAAGCCTCAATTTTAGAAGAAAAAAACCCAACCAAACAATAACAGCAACAAAACCCTCACAGTAAAACAAACAAAGAAAAACAAACAAAACCCAAACCAAACACATAACAAAAACAAACAAACAAAAAATCCTATTAGCAGCTACTGTTTCTCCTTTTTCTAGTGAGAAGCTCTTGGTTCTGGCATGGGTAACCCAAGAGTTGCTAGCAAAGCAGTTTCCATACCAACCTTTTCTAGTTGGCACCACCAGCAACACCACTGTTTCTACAAGAAGGCACTAAAAGGTCTTTGGTGCTTGTTTCCCCTAACAGGTAACTCTCAGTGTGGGAAATGTATTCCACAGGGATGATGGTCATTCTGGCCATTGCTGCTCTTGAGTTCAGGTACAAAGGGATCAAAAAAGATATCTGCTGGATTAACCAAGGGTTTTGTTTATATTTGTCTGCTGGTCATTTGTTATGCACATATTTCCACTCCACAGCACAGGGAACAGGGAGACATGTCCCTGCTCCACACAACAGACTCAAGTTGTCTGGGGGAGGAAGCCCAACACAGAACTCATGAGTTATTCCCGCTCTTGGCATCTGCACAGATGCAACTTAGAGATGGATTCCACAGGCAGTTTACTGGCCTATCAAGAAAACGTGCAGGGCAGGCTCATAAACTCATGCATAAATCTGGTAATTTATGGTTGAGCTGACAGTTCTGAAATGGGGTTTGCAGCTTCTGCTCAGAAAGGCTAAAAGGGGACCACTGCCTAAAGGGGCTCCAAGAGCTGCAGAGGGACTTTGGACAAGGGGGAATGGTTTCCCACTGCCAGAGGGCAGGGTTAGATGGGATATTGGGAAGAAATTTCACCCTGTGAGGTTTGTAAGGCCCTGGCACAGGCTGCCCAGAGAAGCTGTGGCTGCCCAATCGCTGGAACTGTCTGAGGTCAGGTTGGACAGGGCTTGGAGCAACCTGGGCTAGTGGAAGGTGTCCCTGCCCATGGCAGGGGGTGGGATTGGATGTTCTTTAAGGTACTTTCCAACCCAAACCATTCTATGATTCCATGAAAGGCTGTCTGGGAGTTGCTGGACAGAGCTTGGGTCAACAGCACAGGTGTACAGGAAGAACCTTCTGCACTCTGTTCCTCCACTCATGGAGATTTTGGGAACAGAAGGTGCAGTGACATGCATTTCTATCATCAAATCTTTCTTATTCTCAGCCTCGCTTCATCACAAACACTTGGAGTACTTTCTGTGGATATTTCCCTACCCAGAGGGCAAATGTTTACCTACAAAAGGCCTTGTTCTTGTGTTTTTCACTCTCCTTTTTTGAGGTTGCCCATGGATGAAGTGCCAAATCCTTTCCTCAAGCAAACAAAACTTTGCCCTACTCACTATGGTAGATGAACACACTGACAGCCTCTTGTCCACAACAGGGACCTAACATCTCAAAACTATTAGTCAGATAAATCATTCAAGAATTGAGATTTCTTCCTCCCCCACATTTATTCGTTGTTCTTTACCGGAGTACCTGCACACCAGGCCAGAAAACTTCATGATAACCAGTTATTTCAGTAGGTTAAAAAGCTAAGTAAGCTGCTCTTTCTGGTTGTGTTTCTGTGCTTCCCCCCACCCCCAGCCCTGACACACAGCTGGGATAAAATTCTAAGAGCTGACGTTGTCTCAGCTGAAAGATTGAGATCAATTTCAGCTCAATCCAGGAAAACACGCGGATTCAGCATTCCCGCACCCAAACATGTGCCCTCCTCTGGCTTTAGATTTAGCATCTCCTCCAAACATTTAAAAATGCATTAATTGACTGCTTGCTTATGCTCTGAGAGCAAGATCGGGCCGAATATCAATACGGGGAGACACGTCTTGAAATACAGGTGTTGCACATCTACACAGAAACATCCCTTCGTGTTGCTCTGCTGCTCCCAGTAAGTGCACAGCAACAATTTGCATCGAACTCACAAGGCTTTTCTGCACAAGTCAATTCAGATCAATAGAAAAAGGCTTTTACAAAGAAAACAAGCGTTGTGTGGAAAATAGTTCAGGCAGCGGGAACGTTTCACAGTTGGGGTTGGCAAATCAACAGACTTTTATCTGTGGTAGAGGGGGGAAAAAAAAGCCTGTCAGATTTAAATTGTGCACGAATTTCCAGCGTGTTTGGTGGGTTACAGGCACGTGGTGCTTGGTTAGGCAGCTCACAGCACCCTGTGCAGCAGGATGAGGCACTGGCAGAGCTCATAACTGGGGAAAAAAAATATACCAAGGAAGGAGGAACAGCAACTCCAAGCACCTGACACCAGTTTAAAGGTTTGAGATGAAACCTTATTGACCTGCACAGGATTTTAAAGGGGGATCTGAGCATCTCACAGTGAATTTGGCATTATCTTTATAAACCCAGTACTCCATCTGGTTTGGTGGTTATGGGATGATGCAGTATGAAAAGGTTCAAAACTGACTCACTGCTTGAATTGTGAGGGTGAATTATGGACTGAAAGAGTTCTCACTTTTTTCCTGAATAGCAGCTATTAATGACTCATTCCTGAAGGCAACGGGGGAAGATGCAGACAAATGAGAAGCAGGTTAAAGAAGAAATATGGTTTCATTGACACAACAGCTTCTTGCTCTGGGAAGAGACTGGAGTTATTCCAGCTTATGTCAGCTCCATTTTTTTGCTCCTGTTAGTAGCTTGAAGTAGCTGAAATAATAGTTTCTGTTTGGTTCTATTGGACAACTGTCAGAATTAACAGAACTTAAGTGGAAAAAATGAGGTGAAAAAACTGATAGGGAACTATCAAAACAGGCAGTTCTGAAAACACAGGCACCTGAGCAGTCAGAGAGAATCCCTGCAACTGGGATCTTGGCCCTACAAATCACAAACTGGTTTGGGTTGGAAGGGATCTTAAAGATCATCTCATTTCACTCCCTGCCATGGGCAGAGACACCTTCCACTGTCCCAGGTTGCTCCAAGTCCTATTCCACTTGGCCTTGGACACTTCCAGGGATGGCAAGTCCACAACCTCTCTGGGAAAATAGGGTCAGCACAGTGTGTTTGAGCTCTGTTTTGCTCAATATTTTAATATTTCCTGCTTGTAGTCAGATAAAAATAGTATTTTAGGGCCATCACTCCTAATCAAACCCATCAAGAGCAAACCTATGAATGGATGAGAACAACTTCAAGCATCGAAAAGCATCTTCTTCCTTCCCATTAGGTAAGAGTTTTATTTCAAGGTTCCAACTGAGTCTTATTTTATGTTAATTTTCCAACTGTCTGCAAGAAGGAAAAGAAAATCCACCCTGAACAAACAGAGTTTAGTAAGTGGACTTGAATAATTAAGAAAAACCTGAGTGGCTTTATGCTGTGATCTTACTATCAGGTGGAAAAAGTGATTTTTTAGAGCAGAGAAGAGGCTGTTGTGCTCGTCTGTTCTGGCTCACATCACATCAACAGTGTCACTGAGCATGAGGCAACAGTGGTATTTCTATTTTTGTACATAAAGTTCAGTACACATTGGATAACAGAACACACAGGCAGCTCCCAATTCTAAAAATGTTGAACACTTCTTCCATTTTTCTCATCCTATTTCTCCATAAATTAGTACACTACTACAGGTTTACAATTAGACTACTTTGCAGGTCATAACACACAGCAAGAGTATTAATGGGCCAGCATTAAAATTAGCAAGACCTCAGCAAGACAGTTCCTTGTAGGTCAGAGCACACAGACACACGTTCCCTTTGCTCAATGGCATTTCAGGACTGATGTACTTTCTGGTTTTATCTGTTTACAGGAGCCTGATAAACCCAGACCCTGCCACGTGTCGTGCTTGCAGCAGTGGGACTTTGTGCTACTGCTGTGTCTAACAATTCATCAGTATTTAGAATTTTTACTATAAAAATCCCATTGTAAATATGAAATGGTGGATTTTTTTTTCCTCCACCCTCCTATTTTATTCTGTTTTCCTCTTGACACCATGAATTTAGGGGATTTTATTTACCACTCAGTTGGGAGACAAAGAAAGAAATGGCCTCTGGGAATGAGTTAGCAAGAGGATGCAGGTTATAAGACAAGATAACTCCTTTAGGTACAGCTTTGGCCTTTCCTTGTGTCTCCTGGGCAGCTCATTTAGACAAGGAAGGTACAACCTACCCACTGACCCACCAGCACTGCCTGCACACTCACCCCTTCCTTGCATGTCTTAATTAAGATTAATTATTTGGCCTTTAACTATAAAACCAGTCAAGTTCTGGGTTATGCTAGGGAAGGACAGAGCTGATTCCTGCTCCCAGCTCCATTTATCCTTACATTCCATCCCACTTAAATGGCAGTGAAAGCAGCTCCTTTTCCATCCTGCATCCCCAATTCAACAGCTTCTTTCACCCTGCTTGAATCAAACATACCCCTATTCTTATTTTAGCTACTTTTTTTTCTTTATACTTATTTTGTCAACACACGTCCTGGGATTCTGAGGAAATCTAAAGAGTTTATCTCCAGTTCATCTCCTCTCAAATTCTTCCTCAGCATCTTGAAATCTTCACATCAGATCATCTTTTAAACAGCTTGTTTCTGCCCCAAGCAAGTACATAGCCAGGTTTCCCAGGCTTTCTGCACGTAGGAACCTCCTAAGTACTTCTATCATTCCTGCTGTCCTCTGCCCTTTCCAATCCCCAGGATGTCCATGGGACTGCTGTGTTGTCCTACCTGGGGCAGGGCAGCCCACAGAGCTCCAGGGAAGCACTTTACAACATGCCAGATTAAACTCTTCACAGTTTATACTTTTCTGGGCTTAGCTTCTGCTTTGCATTAGTACCGAAACTCTTTCTCACCCAGAAATCTGCAAAAACGTATCTGTTTGGTGAATATTCCCCCAGTTTAGAGTTACAAGTGTAAAAAATCTACTGTTTGTTTTAAGAGGAGGGGATGGACTGTTCTCTCCCACGCTTCCCCAGCCTTGCAGAGAAGTTCTCTGCAGATTTAATCCATCACCTCCACTTTTTTCACCTCACTGGGTACCACCTTTATTCATTTTTTTCCAGAGGATGTACAGAGCTATAGTTTAACCCTCAGTCTCACAGAATCATTGAATTTGGAAAAGACCTCCCAGCCCATGGAGTCCACCTGTGCCCCATCCCCACATTGTCACCCAGCCCAGAGCACTGAGTGCCACATCCAGTCATTCCTTGAGCACCTCCAGGGATGGGGACTCCACCACCTCCCTGGGCAGCCCCTTCCAACACCCAACCATCCTTTCTGTGAAGAAGGGTTGTTAAATTAGTTGAAAATTTGTCCAGCCTGCTGTTACACCTCACATTCCTCTCCTTTTACACCAGCATTACTCCAACCCATTCCCCAGTTACCTGAGCAATCCTTCCAGATCAGTGCTGGGATACCAAAAAGGACAGAATTAAGCCCAGTGCTCCCACCCCCATGCCTGCTTTCCACATTATCTCCCTAAAAAAAATCCCCCTGATTTGTCAGACAGGATTTACCCTTTATGAAACCATGCTGACTGGTTTATTTCTCCAGATGTTTTGTGATCTCATCCTTTATTAATGTTTCCAGAGTCTTGCCCAGCACCAAGGTCAGATGTACTGG
This sequence comes from Myiozetetes cayanensis, assembly GCF_022539395.1. Classification (NCBI taxonomy): domain Eukaryota; kingdom Metazoa; phylum Chordata; class Aves; order Passeriformes; family Tyrannidae; genus Myiozetetes; species Myiozetetes cayanensis. The sequence continues at coordinate 5,213,331 of NW_026086605.1, read as the reverse complement.
TCTATTATATCCCAGCTGCTTTTCCTAGTCCTTATTTCCCCCTCCCCTCCAAACTGAGGTTGTATTTGCTTCTCTCTATTCCCTCAGTGTCTTTGTTGTCTCAGAGGAGCCAAGAGAAAAATCTTCATTTATTGAACCAGTAATCTCTTCAGTGATCTTGTTAAAGATTCCCCAGTACATAACTCCTACTACCTTGGAGCTTCCAGGGATTTTTAACTTATACAAGATTTATTCTAGGAGGAAATTATCATATCCCAGAAACTTTGCTTCTATTCAACCTTGTGAACACTGAGTAGAAAGATACATTTAGGTAGAGGATTTCAAAGTGAGCTTGGGGATCTGGGTGCTCAGTTCCCCCTGTAATAAATGGGACAGGGGGTTCCAAGCCTCCTAAATAGTTTAGAAACTGTAACCTAAATGTTAAACCTATTAAACCTGTATATAACATACTAAAACCTATCAAAATTTTATATAACCCATCAGCAGTGTATCCCTTCAATTTATCATCGTGTGTTCTTGGCAAATATTTAATTCTTTGTTAGTAATATTTATTTTCAGTTCAGCTAGTTCAATCGAGCAGCCACTAAGGGGACTTTTATTTATTTGTTTTATTTATTTATTAAGGCTGCTTGCATCCCTGAACTCCATCAGGACACACTTGGATGACCTCAGCTTGGTGAATATGCTCCATTTTCACATGTTATGTGGTGTCACGTGTCCAGAAGCCTCTCCCCTGTCCTTGGTGTTGCCTCCAGCACGAGACACTCAGCTCCTGGAGGTATTTTCCAGGCCTTTCTCTGCCCACACAGTGCCAATTTTAGAAAGTACTCGTGTTTTTTCCCAAAAATTTCCAAGTGCAAGCAAAGCCTAAATAATAAGGAGCTTTTAACGCCAATTCCTGCTTTTTTGCAACCTTTACACAGGGTGACTCATCACCCAAACCTCCTTCCTTCACTGTTCATCTGTATGTTAATGAATTCCACTCATTCCTACATCACCCCAATAATATTTTCCATAGTTTTCCAGCTAATCTGCACGGACTGTATTATCCCTTAACCACCCTTTGAGAGCTGAAGACCAGCCTGCTGCAAAGCCCTTGCTTTGGTTTGGTGCCTGATGAAGCCTGAGAACCCAGAGGTGACAAAGGACAACACGCCCGACCCATTTCCCCAGCACAGCAAATCCATCCTGGGCCCATAATCCCCACTCTTGCCACCTCCATCACACCAGGTAAAATTCAGGAAGTTGTTTACCCCTCTAAAACAGAAGAAAGTTCCATCAGATTTGCAAGTACTCTCAGAATAACTCTGTCCTTCCAGGACTCGCCCCTTCTGGAGCTTTCTGCCATCCTTCCCTGCAGATTTTACAGTCAGTTGGAAAGAGATGGTCTTTGAGGTCCCTTCCAACCCAAAATATTCTATGATTCAATAAGATTTTTCCTTCCCTCCCTCCACCTAGTACTGAGAAGTGACGAAGCAGGAGCAGAGGGGAGATGAGCAGAGTAGGTCTCATCACTGATTTCCAACACAAGTGGGGGAATATCATCCACCTGCAGGCACCTTTGACACTTCTCTCTGTGCTCAGACACTCCTTCCAGCCTGGGAAACACAAAGCATCACCAGGTGAGCACCTCACCTCTTCAAAAACCCTCACAGCCAGCTGCTTCCCCAGGTTAAAGCTCCTGCAGCTCCCCCAGAAATAGTGAAACAACTTCCTTTGCTCTGGTACCTTACACTCAAGTTGCAAACAACAAATGCTGGGCAAAGTATAAATTAAGATTCCAGAGGTTAGAGCTTGAATCTGGATTTTACCTTAAAGTATAAGACTTCACTCATCACTAGTTATTTCAACTCACGGAAAAACAAAAGAAAAAATATACCTAAAAGTCATTATTTTACTGGAGGTCTGAGTTGTTTGTTAGATCTGTCTCCAATGACACCGACTCAGAGTTTAGAGGCTGCAGGATATTAATATTAACAATGTAAATAACAGACAATTCTTCAGAGGGCAAAGGAACTTGTCTCCAATTTTCAAAGGATATGCTTTACTTAACTAAGGCTAATTAGCTGTGATCTTCATATAAGCAACACAAAAAATTGCATTTGATTTTACATTTTTAAACAGGAAAAAAAAATATCCTATTTATCCAAAACAGACTTTTAGGATCATTACCAAGTTCTCAAGTGTGTACAAATTAATGTCCCCTAGATTATTTCCCTTGTACAGTGCACTTAGAGATAATTTGTTCCTTGCAATATTATTGAACCATTGCTGGAAATTTCTTTTTCAGAAATGTATTTCTTTGTTCCTGGTTTGTAGATACCTATTTGTTGCTTCTTATTTTTTTTCCTACACACGGCTTTGTGTATTCATTTGAAGAAAGCCTGGTGTTTCTGTGTCATAAGCAATATTTTCTAGAACAAGATGTAAAGCATTTCACTACAACGGGAACATTTATTAGTGTAAGGATAGTTTTTTCCACGAACAAAACCTGGGAGTGTGTTGAAAAGACATTCCTGGAAAAGGTGTGACTTGAGGAAGACTAATCTCATGTTCAGTGCATAATACATGCAGCCTTCCTGCACAGAATTTAGCATATGACTAACAAAGCTAACTCCCAATCCATTACATGGAACTGTTTTTACATATTAAACAGCCCACCTCCTGCTGTCCAGCCCCAAATTAGCATTTCTGCTGTTAGAGGGGTGGCTAAACCTTCTCAGACTCATTAAAAGTTCCTTTTTTCCACTTTATTACTTGACTTCACCTGAAGTACAAGGAAAGAGCGATCTTTTGTGACTTTTTAGAACCTCAGCTAAGACATTACCAGGTTTACAGCCCCACTAAGCCAGAAGGTTTCTGCAGCTCTGGTTACAGAGTTCAGCCACTATCAAATCCATCTCATGTTTTATATGCCTTGGAAAGATCCTTTCCTTCCTCAACGACTGTTGCTGTAATTACACAAATGATCTGCTCCACTGTCATTTCCAGTCAACGGTGTCATCTAAAATTAAAAATTCATGTAAAAACTAGAGCTGTTACCTTTTTTTTGAGCAGACAGTTCAGACCTGATCTGGTTTCACAATGTTTGGTTTCACTTCCCTCATTCCTGTGCGCAGTGAGGAGCTGAGCCACAGGCACAAGGGGCTGCCCAGCCCTTTGGATTACAGCCCTTTATCTTAAACAACATTTTGCCACTTAAATTAAGGCCTCAGATTCATTAGGATTAAATTTAGGTACATTTTATTAACATACCAATGCGCTGTAATGGTACAAAGTCCTGCTCTGCACCACCAACATTCATGACAAATCCTTTCCTCTCCTCCACTGAGAGAGGACTTCATAGAGCCAATTCCCAAACCACACAGAACCTGCTCCTGGTGATTTGTGCTGCAGAAATTTGGGGCTGATGCTACAAACTGCACCTGGGAACCCCCAGCTGGATCTGCTTTGATCACAGATGAGAAAAAAGCCTAAGGCAGAAAACAGCACACTTGGCTTCCCCTGCCCTTCCCAGGACTGCTGAAGGTACAGCTCAACACCAGACTGTGGTGAGGTTCAGAAAGCAGTGATGAAAACGTTCAGGGAAACACACTCACTTGTACAGCTCCAAGGGAGAGGGAAAAGGGGGGAGACCTTGAGGAATGACTCTGACCCAGCCCTACTTCTTAAGGTCAGAGGACATTTTTTGGCTGCACAACTCCTGCTAGAGCTGGAAATACATGGGTTGCACTTTTTTTAATCCACTAATTAATAATTTTTTGAACTAAGAACAGCTCAAGTAACTTATCATTTCATCTCAAACAATTATTTTCATGGCCACAACAAATGTAATTATGTAGAAGTAGTTATTTGGCTATTACTATTTGTTTAAAGTAAAAGAGAAGGAGGGAAGAGCATTAAACAATTTCCACCAATCAATATTTATTCGTGGGGGAAAGTTTTGTGTTTAATCTGTGCCCTACCACTGTCTCGTCGAATTCATCAGAATGAAAATACTTGTGCTTTTTCTTTGGAGACAGACTTAACAATTCGAGCTGAATTCTTAAACTGGATGTGCCCATTGACCCATTACTAGTGTGGGTGTTTTCATACCCAACCAGTTAATTGCCCATAAAGATTCATAATGTAACATGACATGAAGAATCACCAGATGTGACTCGTTAAAGTCTTATACAGAAAGCAAGGAAATCAGGAAAGGCTTGTTTTTCCAGCCTAAGACAGCATTTCAGGCTTAAATAAATACTCTGTTCCAACTCTTTTTTTTTGTTGTTGTTGTTTTGTTTGTTTTAAACTTACCTTTTTTGTAAGCAAGATTTTCAGAAGAGAAAAAAAAAAAGTAAAAAGACAGTTAGGAAAGAACAAATTTTAATGGGGAGATTGAAGAAGTTCTGGAATAATACGATAGTTCTTCCTGAATGCAAAGATATCAGGACAGATACTGGGCTGCATCTGACCCACTCACAGGTGCTGTCTGTTGTTCCTGGAAGGACTAAGCCTAAGGAAAGACTTCTTCAGGAGCAGCCTTACAGCATCATGTGTTCTGTGTTGTTTTCCCACACAGGCTGCTGAGCCCTCAGTGTGAGTGCACAGTTTGGTGAGGGACTTCAAGCAATGCTTGGTGGAAAAAGATATGGAAGTTTTAAGTGGCTGGTTTTATACTCTAAGCAGCAACTTTTCATATAGAATCCTAATTATCATGTAGGTAAAGAAATGGCTTGTTTTTCCCATAGATTTCAGTGGTAAGAGTGGTGCAGGATCATTGGATCTCACCAATGTGAGCTGCTTAAGAGTCTACAGAAATAAATAATGCTTGCATGGAATCGTAGGAACACAGTATCAAAAGTGTGTCAGAATTAAAAAAAAGAAAACAAACAAACAAACAAACCCCCCCCAACCACCCAAACAAACAAACAACAACAGAAAAAACCCCAAACAAACAAAACAAAAAAAAAAAACCAAAAGACAAAGGAAAAAATCCTCCTGGCTGCTCTTTATTTAGATGCCTGAGTTGAGCTGAACATTTGAATTTGCTCAGGAAGCTGGAGGCTGATGCAGGACTTTCACATAGCAAAGGACACCAAAAGAGCACTGAACTAGGAAACTACTGGTTTATGCATAATTTTCTTCATGTGGCCTTGCTCTGAGACTAAACTCTCCAGTTTGTACTCAACACAATAATTGAATTCAAGTCCAGACTAGTTGTTGAACTGTTTACATTGGGTACAGTTGTAACATCCTGTTTGTTCCTGCCCCATAGCCAAACCTCATTTAAATGCAGGGTAGCACAGAGTTAAAAAACATGATTTTAAGTAATACCTGAATGCATCTGTTTCACTTGGAAAACTTTTTATCTTCAGCATGTTTTCAGTCAGAACCTCCTGTGGTTTTTCTTGGTGATGCAACAAGAACTGACAAAAGTAAGGAGCAGTGGCAACCTCAGAGTACTTGCAACACCACTGAGAAGGGAGAGGACAATCTCAAAGCTAAACCAAGAGTAGTTGTATCTTCTTCCCAAGGCCTCCATCAGTATCACCCAACACATTGATAGTCACCCAGTACTCTCATTGCCATCGTGAGATACATCTCTGCTGCATCATTCACCCTTCCAAAGTGGTTTTGATGACAGGCAGGAAATTAATCTTTATAATACTCCACAATATAAAAATCCACACAGTCAGCGACGTAGAAAATATGAACATCATTCCCTGGCCAAACAGCAAATGCCAAATTAGTCAGGATCTGTTGCCCAATCTGTGCCCTAATACAAGTTACTCACAGTAGTCTCACTTTGGAATAAAACATCCAGAAAGTTGTTGAGTTCTCATAATTATATTCTTGTTCTAAAAGGGATCAGATCAACCATGTATCTCAGTGCACACCCCCTGAAATCAGACTACCTTTTCATTATGGATTTCCTCTGGTAATTCATAAAAGCAAAAAAAACCTGCAGATAAAGCATAAATTAATATTGTCATTGGCTGGACAAAGAAATTTGTGAGAGTGGAGAGCATGCAATGCTGAAATTTTCTAGTCTTTAATACTTTTATGCATTCAGAACTAGACTGTATTTTCTATAAGGCTACAGAGAAAACCAAGAATTATATATATGAAGCACTATTAAAATACAGTGACAGCCTATTAAGAGATAAATTTCATCTCTAATTTATAAATTTCTTTTTTGAAGCAAGCATTTTTTTTTATATCCAAACCCAGAAACACACTTTATAACACAACTCAGGAGTTCTACCATCAAGATTTGTGCTGTAAACAGAAAGCCCTGCCACCTAAAATAGGATAACTGACAGATTAAACATTTCCCTTATAGCTCCAGGTGACACACATTCAGCTTCAATAGTCTACACCTGAGTGCTGCTTGTTCTCAAAGGCAGCATGAAAGAAAAACAACAATAGTTTACAACCTTTTCACCGATCTGGCTTTAGCAAGACTTTCTAAAATCTGTTAATCACACCAGAGCTTTGAGTTCATTAAAAAAGTATTATTACCCCTCTTAAAACAAATCTTATCTAAAGAATGATGTCATTAAGAAAAAGACAGCTGGCATCTGACATGAGTGATCTATTGACTCACCAGCTCTCTTACAGCCTGCAGTGCTTCACAAAGCAGGTCTGGAGAACAGGAGTTCATAGAGGACGTGTGAAAAGGTCACTGGCACTCACCTGGAAAGAGGATGTCAAGTAGGGAGCCAAAAAACTCCATTTAGAAGCAGCATATTTTCTTCCAAGCTGCTTCCCAGGACTCCCATCCTTTCAGGATGGTGTTGTGCCATTCACTCCCCACCTGCACTGACCTCTCCCAGGGAGAGCCAGAAGTTTCCTGCTCCCAGAGCCTAAACAATTCCTGAACTCAAAGCAGACCATGCCAGCATTAACCAAACCTTGCTGTCACCAACCTTGGAGCTGGGAGAACAGGACTGGAATGCTGCACCACCCTGTAGCCCAGCCAAAAGAAGAGAAGCCTCTTCTTCAAGCTCCTCTTTAATTATCTCCCTGCTCTTAACGAGCCACAGGTGTATCTCCCAAACCTACAAATAAGGGAAGGAACTGTGTTGTTCTCCCAGCTGTGCCCTGATCAAAGCTGGAAGGATCTGCTGGGAGATCCAGCAAAACGCTGGAAGACATGAAATTTCTTACTAGAAGTTGCTAAAATCGCCAGAAACAACAACCAGCAATGATAAATCCTCTTTAGCCTGGAAAAGCATCAGTAGTCAGGGAAAAGGGAAGAGAACACAGGCTCCCTTCATGGAATATCCTTGACAGGCTATAGGAAGCTCATGTCTCTGATTTAGACATCTGGGTTGGAGGCCTGAAGCTGAATAACCACCTTACTTTTTGCTGTTAATCCTTGATAATTTATGTCAGACAAGTTCACTAAATTCTTAAAGCCAAGGAGTCTGACAAACGTCTGCTTTCCATATCTGAGTCCCAACGAGCATTGTGCTCCCTGAGCCTGGGCACTTAACAACTGCTGCCTTCAACTGGCTCTTCCATGATCTTAAAGGGATAATTTCCTCTCTCCATGGCAATTCCAGAAGCTAACAGTGGATATTAAAAGAATCCAGCATTGAATACAGGGCTATAACTTTGATTATGATTCTCTCCCTCTACTCTACTGTGATGAGACTCCACCTGGAGTTCTGCATCCAGCTCTAGGGAGCTACAAAAAAGATGGAGAGGGACTATCTACAAGGGCCTGGAGGGACAGGACAAGGGGGAATGGCTTCAAACTGCCAGAAGGCAGGGTAGATGGGATATTGGGAAGGAATTCTTGGCTATGAGGGTGGTGAGGCCCTGGCACAGGCTGCCCAGAGAAGCTGTGGCTGCCCCATCCCTGGAAGTGTCCAAGGCCAGGCTGGACAGGACTTGGAGCAACCTGGGCTAGTGGAAGGTGTCCCTGCCCACGACAAGGTGTTGAACTGGATCTTTAAAATCCCTTCCAATCCACATCAGTCTGGGATTCTATGATATAACACATGGCAGAGCTGGCACGGTTTGAGTTTTGCTCCTTTCTTCCTTTCTCTTCCTTCCTCTCCATTCCTCTTTTCTTCTCCTGGTGTCCATTTTCCTATTCTAGTCTGCAGTTTCTCTCCCTCTCTGCCAAATAACCAGCATCACACTTGGGTTCAACAAACAGAAATTCAGCAATTTTTAATCAGTCAGAAAAGTTGTCTGGAGTTTTCCTGCCCTAAGTGCTCTCCTGGAAAAGGCCGTTGAGTCTTCAGCTGTTCATACATTTTTTTTTTCCTAGGAAAAAAGATTTATTTCTAATTTTCTTTTTAGAGATGTGTGACTCTCAAATCTAATTTTAAGCATTTCCTAATAATGCCAGCACTTTGCAAAGCACTTTCACCTTGGTTGTTCTCAATTGCCAGCAAACAGGGAATCAGGAGGCTCCTCTCAAAGCTTGGACTATCTGTATCCTTTTTGAAAATTAGAGCCACAGAGGCACTTCCCAGGAGCATCCTGCTGCTCCTGGCTGACGAGACTCTCCTCTCCTCTGCCCCAGAGGTGCTGTGTAGTGGCAGTGTCCTGTTGCAAAATCCTCACAAGGTGAAAAGCATCACCTGTAAAACCTTGTCAGAGGTTTAGCTTTATTAAATCTCATTAATTCTCATTACAATCATATAATGTAATTTTTTTTTTTTGTGAAGACAGAACCATGAAAATTTTTTTTTATTAATTTATATATCTAACAATTATGTTCATAAAACCCTGCAATCTTGGTTAAAAGGACTTAGGACCTATGAGTTGCATTTGAGCACTGTTTAAAAGGACAGACAGCATTTCCACCATAAATATCTATTAGGTTTATGTGACAAATGCAGTTTTACTGGACTATTTATATTTTTAAGTCTCAGCTAAGGCATTTCAATCTTGGACCTTCTTAAGTATTCGTTGCCTCTAAATGAACTGGATATGTTGTATAATGGAATTACTAGATTTGTATTAAATTGTAGCTTTGGGACCCATCACTGTGTGATGCTTCTACTTTCAACTGGCTTTGTTTATCACAGAGAAGGGAACTGAATTAGCATAAGATACTACAAAGTAGTAAAGGGATTTTAGCACCCTATCTATTTGACCTCCTATTGACCTGGGCTAATTCATATTCTCCCTGGGATGCCATAACAGGTCATTTTGTATTTGGAAAAAAAAATTAGGTCAAATTATGGCGCGACGTCCCTCGTCCCTTTGGCGGCGGAGACGCGGAATTCCCTCTCTGCACACACACACACACACACACGCCTGTGCTCCTCCTTGAAAGGAAAATGAACTTTTATTTGTAAATTAGCATGCAAGAGATTGTTATTTGTCTTACTTATTGCATTCCTGTGGCTGCTGCTGCGAGCGTGGCCGTTTGCAGCGGCGTTGGTGGCGGTGAGAGGACGGTGGGAACACGGGATGGGGATGTGGCACAGGGAAGTGCTGTGTGGTGGGTGTGTGCAAGCGAGTGGAAATATGAGTACATGCTCGTGGGCACGTGTGGATACACTCACACGAGGCATTTTCCACCCTGGCCTTCATAAAATCACCATAAAATGCTTTGGGTTGGAAGGGACCTGAAAGAGCATCTCGTTCCACCCCATGCCATAGGCAGGGACACCTTCCACTAGGCCAGGTTGCTCCAAGCCCCTCCCAACTTGGTCTTGAACATTTTCAGGGATGGGGCACTTTATTTTACTATACAATAACTAGAGATAGTAGCTTTTCTGTGAAGGGAATGCTTAGAAGAAGTGAGGGAGTTACACATGAGGGTCTGCTTTGTCCAGCTTGGAGGATGTGCTTGGCCCTGAAACACTTCTTAGCTATCAGGCTGATTTTTCCTTCCATTTTGGGAAAGCTGCCTTTCATCATGGCAGAAAATTTCCACTGAAATAGTAACATTTTTCACAGGATAAAGAGAGTTTACCCCACCCTCACTTCCCCAAGCTGTGGCATCACCGTGCAAGATTCCTACACATTGAATGCCCACACCTTCCCCTCGTGGGAACTGACCATCCAGCCACTTCTAGAGGTGCAAGAGCCTGCAGAGGTGGGCTGGAGGAGGCTGTAGGAGCCAGGTCTACCTCTGGATGAGAAAGGGATGTTTGGTTGTGGTTAGGAAGGCAACAATAATTAATGCCAAGTGCATTTAATATGACATGTTGCTCTGCACCACCAACGATGCCCTTCCAAGAAACAAAACTTGTCCTCTGCTACGAACCTTGAAATCTGCTCCATAGTGCTCATGGACTTGGTCCTTAAATCAACTCTGATCTCAGTGGACTTCTCAGATTTCAGCTGCAATTTTTTTTTGTAGCTTTAAATTCTATTTAATGAAAGAAAAAAATGTAGCTCTTTAGTCGAAGGTTGTTGTTGGTAATTCCAGAAATTTCAGTCTATTTTTTTCCAGCGCAGACCATGAAATGAACTCCAGCCGTCGCTCTGCAGTGCAAGGGACTGATGAATTACAATGGCAGCCTGCTTTATTCTCCTTAATAAGAAATTAGATCACAATAGGGATTTACCAAAATTACCTTGAAGTGTTTGTGGGTTTGAGTGATTGGACAATTTGCGCTAAAATTGTGTTGAATCACACGAGTCAGAGCATCTGTCTCTTCAGTTGGCCTATGGGCTGCCTTAAACATGCCCCTCTCTCCTTTAGCAGGAGCCTGCTAATGAAGGCAGAGGCTTAACCCCACAGTATTTGTTTGGTTTCTTCCCATTTTTCTAAATTACATTATTGATAATTTTCTCAGGGCTTCCCAGATTTCCGTGGCAACTTTATCAACTCCCGTTTCAGGTGGGAAGTGAGGAGTTCATTTAGGAATTGCATTAAATCTTAATATTTAGCCTTTTGGATAACTTATAGCCCTGGACAAGTTCACTTAATTATTCACCAGTATTCCTTTATTATGGATGCAGTTTGCAGAAGCTCAGTTTAGAGCTGGAATGGGTGTTGGTGTTCCTAAAATGAGCCCCTAGAATACCAGGAGTACCTGCCCCCGCCTGTGTTTTTAAGGAAGCCCATTTCATTAGGAGGCAGGAGACACAGGCGGATGAGCTGCGTCTTGAATAACTTCGGGAAATCTTTTAAGTCAACCTTGTGTTTTAGTCAACAGGGAAGGTTTGACCTTTAACCCCCCAACAACCATCTGTTTCATTATTTATCTGAGGGAATCAGAGAGTTTTTGTTCTTTCACTAAAGTCCCTGACACCAAGATATTTTTAATAGCGGAAATTTTTCATTCTTGTCACTATTCCTTTTGAAAATACAGGTATTTTCGTACAACACGTAGCTAATGAGTGAAACTTCAGAATCCAACCTTTCTCTATAATCACAGGAACAGGGATTAAAGAGGTCCCACTAGTGAGGAACATGAAAATTAATTATTGAGCTCCTTGTTTTATCCTCCCCATCTGTCTGATATTCTCGAGCACAGAAGGAGTTAGACAATTAAATTACTCCTCCTTTTACCTCATCAGGATGTTCCCTGTACCTTTTCACTAACTCCAGAGGCTCCCAAATTCTGTCCATTTACCAACAAAAGTGTGTGTGTTTGCCTGAGTGTCTGATTTTCCTGAATGTCAAGAATTCAGCCAAGCTTTTCAAAACATTCATCTCTACCCAGTGCACTTAAAATTATTTGTCTCCTCCTAAGGCTTACAGGGAAACCTTTCATGGAGAGAAAATCCTTGTAAAGAACACAAGTAAATTGTAAAATTCTTATGAACAGTCTATGAAAAGAGAAATGCACAAAGGCACATGTACACTGGAGAAAAGGAAGAGTAGAAATAACGATGAGAGGGATGTGCACTTGATATGTCAAGTGTGGTGGATACAATCTCCTTTAAAAACACTCATGAAATTCCCTCTGAAGTGACTGGGAAGTGCCCCAGTGCATCTGCCCAGGGCAAAATTAAACCCATTATATTTAGCTTTCCTGAGAAACCCTGGGTTTTGTAACATGTTTATATTTCTGTCATTATTTTTGGCAGCTAAACAAGTGAAGAATTTCATTTCTAGCAACTAGTTAAGACAGTTGGGGCAATTAATTTGTTTTATTTAACAATAAAGCTGTCACTTGGCAGTGCTGGGAACGACAGTAACTCCAGCACGAGGCTGGTGGAGCCTTTTCCCTGCTCAGGATGGAGAAACTTCAGAGCTGTGTGTGAGTGTGTGTGTTTATCATCACTTTTGGCTCACTTGATATTGTTTTGCTTGAGGTGAAGCCAAAGGGTAAAAACTGCTAAAGTGGGCCCAGACCAAGATAAACACACATCCCTGAGACATTTTTTGCTGAGAGATCACACTGTGAATAAAGAATAATCCTTAAACTTTTTGAATTATTTTCCCTTCAGCTTGAGCGTGTCTGACTTGCTAGTTCTCTGGTAACACCAGGCTCAGCTTAGCTGATCAGGTAAAACTCAGGTTTAGATAAAACAGATGAAAACCAGGGGCTTGGGCAGAACCTTTACAAGCAGTTCTGAAGCGTGGTGCCTTTTGCATATGCAGAGCTGTGGAGGAAAACAGGGATTTCTCCTTTATTTTGGGTAGGGTTTGGCTGTGGGCCATCCACCGGTCCCAGCACTGCACAGAGACACCTTTGCTTGCAAGGCAAGCTCATTAAAATTAGTATGTGGTCCTTGTTCTAGGAAAACACACTGGAGTTAGTTCTGGAAATAGATGTAGCTGACCCTTGAAAATAGTCATAATAACATTAAATCATCCGGAGAGGATTTAATTCAGGAGGGAAAAAATAGTATAAAAGGCAACTTTTTTTAAAGACCACCACTTACAAATGGCAATAAAGACAAATTAACTCAGGCTGAGCCTTGCTAGAGATGGGGGGGAAAACCTGGCATGAGCCCCACAAGGAGGGTGGGCACCACAGATGCTGAAGATTCTTACCCCACCCCACGGTGGTTGGGACACAATGTACAACACATCATGTTCAAGAAACTTTCAAATCTACCCAAAGTAGCCAAAGGATCAATAGATTTCTCCTATAAAATGTCTGTAATGGGCCCCCTGGAGGGAAAAGGATATCGAGAAGAGACAGAATGATTTATTTACATGAAAACAAGCTGGTGGGGGAGCATCTACAGCAAGATTTTCCTTAAGAGCAGCAAAGGCTGGGAAGGAGGTGGAAGGAGGATGGATGCCTCAAAAGTGACTTTAAGAAAACTTTGGTGGCAGATAAACTAAGCAAAAAAAAAAAAAAGTAAACAACAAAAAAGGTGGCAAAAATTAATTGGGGACAGCTTAAAAAGCAGTTGAATTTTACAAGAGACGTTTAAGTGTATTCATAAAACTGAGTGAATCCTGC